>NC_084817.1:2040000-2340000 GCF_963583255.1 Pyrus communis
AAAGAGTGTAACAAAAGTGTCCTATGCTTCCTTTGGCGTTTTGGCATCCCGAATGTGCTCCAACATTTCTTCTTCAATTGTGGTCTTTAAAGTAAACATCGCTTTGCCTGCTTTAATTTTCCACTTTCGCAAGACGCCGTTAGCATCTTCCGCTGCCGGTTGTGTAACTTCACTACCACCGACAACCTCCCACAAGTCTTGACCTTGAAGGTAAGACTCTATACACGTTGCCCACGTGTTATAGTTTTGGTTGTTGAGCTTCTTGATTCCTCCAACAACTTGAAGATCACCCATCGTATCGGCGAGACTTTGACTACACCGAACAAGCTTGAGTGATTACCGTGCAGAGTAATACACTACTCTCGACACAAAGAAGCTCCCTCTCAAGGTTTGTGATAACCCCAGCAATAATCTCAAGAAACCTTTTCTGATGTGGAAGATCAGTCAAAACTGCAACCACAGAGCATACTCGGAATTTCAAGAGACTTTACAACCAATGCTCTACCAAGAACGATCCCTGACCGACTTGGCTCTGATACCAATTGTTGAATAAGAAGAGTATCCAAGATAACTCTAATGATCCCAAGAAGAAGAAAATAGAACACACTCTTAAAGAAAGCTCACAAAACAAACTAATTAGCAAAGCTTTTCTTATTTAGCTCTAGGCTTTGTTTTTCCTTGGATGATTTACAATGCTTGAGAACTTGGGTATTTATAGCAAACCAAATGATTAAACTAAGATTATTTATTACCACACAAAACACATTAATTGCACCTAATAATTTTTATTCAACCATACCTAACATTGCCTAACTTTCCTTGCCTAACTTTGACATTGATTTTCAACAGTTACAACTTCTCAACTTCTTACGATATTCTGCTTCCATTCCTCTTAAGAAATAACTATGAACTATATGATAATCTATCACGACGAATGATGCCTAGCCTGAATAGACAAAATACTAAATTCAAAGCATTAATTATCATCTATAAAATTATAATATTCACACACTTTTTTTTACTTTTATGCACTTCTTGTTAACTTTTTTAATGGGCTGACTTTTTTTTGTTAAAACTGCATTCTTATTAGATCGATGCTTTGATTCCATGACTAACTTTTCTCAAACAAAAGTCGAAACAGAAGTGATCGTGGCAAGTGTATATGCTAAGAAAAATGATGCAATTAATTGATTAAACTGAAATAAACTAAAAAACACATGTAAACACAATCTTTATTCTTTCAAATGGTTCCCTTCACTTTTTATTTTTATTACAATATTACTCAATTATTATTGATCTGAATGAAATAATAAAATCATGCAGCGATAAAACTCTTTCTTTCTTCTTCTTGCCATCTTAACACATACGCACCACATGCCGAGTGTTTAATTTCAGCAATTTGACGTCAACCGATAGTCCTTTAAGCAACACGTTGATGAACAAAAAGGAGGTCAATAGGGGTGGGAGTCCTTATCAGAAGGATATTGATATGATAATTAGTGAGCTTTTGGTGTTTGCTTCGTGTATTCAACCCAAAAGAGGAAGAAAAACATCGAGTGTTTGGTCATTTTCCTTTTGGTTCCATAACACGGTCTAACCACGTTGGATCAAGCTTCTGACTAAACACCAAAGAAACAAATCCAGCTTCTGTTACGACTTCACGTAGAAACCCTAAAATGGTAATTGGATAGTGAGTTATCCTTGTTTGCATGTGCAAACACGATAAATGTCTGGTTTAATTAGTTCGCGTGCGTAGATGATTATATATACGCCATGCAAAAACTTGTAAAGCATAAATTATTAAACTTTTAAGAAACCTAATCGCAAAAAACGCGTACACATGCAACGTTTAAACTAACAACACGAAGAACGTGAATTATTGATGATAGCTGATTAAAACTTGCACAAAGAGGCATCCTATTTGACTTGTTGGGTAATTATTAATTTTCTTGGATATTATTGTTGAGCTATGTGTACCTTTTTATTTATGCATCAATGGTAGCTTATCAGAAAGTATTACCTCTTCATATAATCTGGATGAAATTATGGCAGTCGACCTAACAGGGACCATTTGCAGCACTTGATTCAACTATGATCCGTGCAAGTTGGGGGAAACAGTACGTATTAAAAAAACACAGATAACAAGCCAACAAAAACAAATTAATTTATTAAAATTTTAATATTAATGTCCATTTTGGATATGTTGGATGAGCTGCATTCTAACTAATATATCAGTAACCAACCACCTTTAGGGACAATGATAGATTAGTTTATGCCTAATTATAAAACAATATAATTAAACACGACCTAATTAGATTTAAGATTAGACAAACGTGAAGGAGAGAAGGTCAAAGTATCAAGAAATTAACAAATATGCTTAAGCCGAGGATGTAGGTCAGCAAAATACCAAACCTAAACAACTGCCCTTCTCATTTATATGCCCTTCCCTTTCCAATGTTCAAAGCAGACTTAAGAAGTTAGGCGAGCTTTAGTACTAATCATAGTTTACAAGCTAACTAGATCACAGTTAAGTTGAGGTATCAACATACACAAGCTGAGAATGATGACTGACGAGAGATAAATAACTTGTGATTCAAAACTTCATATTTGACAACTTATACCTTTTTTTTTTTGTCAAAACGACGACTTATACATTCGTTCGCAAACAATTATTTCAACTTTCAAATAAGAATTCGACTTTCATTCTTTTCTTTCAATATTTTGGATTTATGTATTTCCAAATAAGCAAAGAATAAAACCTATACTAACTACAGTTTTTTAGTTTATTAATATTTGTTGGGAATCTTGTGCTCATGAACCATGGTTGATGATTATTTAGTCTAATTTTCTGTGTAGAGCTTTGAGGATAAGAATCCATATATTTTTGCATTTTATATAATTAATGCAATGGAGCAAATATGTCAGGAGAGAAATAAATTTTTCAGTATCTTAAAAACACGGTCCGATACATCAAATGTTGTAATATAATTAGTTGAAATTTTATTTTAAATATCTCAACCAATTAAATTATACACTCAGTACCGAACCATGTTGACATTGAAATATCTCTTCCAAGGGATGGGATTCAACATTGTTCAAGTTGAATGGGACCAATAAGTTTTTGACATCACATTGACAGAAAGGTTTTGTCACACCGTCAGAGTTTCCAATTTTTGACCAAATTAATATTTAATTTATGAGACTGAGATTTGTAGGCATGGACTTTCGAGTGTATGCAGCCATCAACTCAATGAGCAGTCACTCGGATACCAGTAAATCTATCAAACTTTCTAGCTTACCCACATTATCAAATTCAAATCGTACCCTTTTTAAACAAGTGTATTTGTTTCACTGATGTCGACAAATTTGATTCTTAGTTTCTTGTTCTTGGTAAAACATGGGGTTTAAGATTAACCAGGTATTATGGTGTCCCTCGTTTTTTAGTGTGATGCTCTCTCAAGTACACTCAAGTTTCGGTCCTTTCTTGTTTAAAGTTAAATAATTAGAATCCCACTCAAATCAAAAGAGAGAGCAATTCCTCTTTAAGCTAAAGACTGACCAAGGTAATGAAAGTAATTTTCTTCTCAGATTTGAAAAACATGCATGCATATTTTAACCTACAATTGGACCAATGTGCTCGGCCGAGCCAAGTAGCTAAGCGGAGCATTTAAAGCGATTAGTTATATGAAGATTTTTGTTAAAGATTTATTATCACTTCCTGTTGAAGTCACATAAAGCACACTCATTGGGGTTAGTAGGCCAAACTCACATCTAACAAAGTGTGTGGCAAAGCAAATCATAACTTATCGTTTCTTAAACTCAATTAGAAGAAATTTTTTTTGAACGAATGTGCTAGCATAATTTACGGTTTTTTCTTTTTTTAATTTTGACCTTTACAACTATATACAACATCAGAATAGAGTAGCCTATTAAATTCTAAATTGTCATGTCTAAATTCACTAAAAATAATAATTAAGAAATATGATGCACAACATCACCAATAAAAAAACAGAAAATTAAAATTGAAGCATAATAATTTTTTAATATGGCTTTTAATAATTGATAATTTGGTTAATCCACATTTTGGGGGTGGTGGACCGTCATGACCTTATCCACTTTACATTATCAAAGAAATTTTTTTTTATGAATAAAGCCAATTCATATCGATATGAATTTCCTTTGCTTAAAAATAAATCAAAAGAATTCAACACAAAAACCAAAAAGAAAAACTTTTACATTGCCGGTTGGGTGGATCTTTAGATTTGTTTTACATTACCTTTTGAATTTTCAAATTTAATGTGAGCAATTTAAACTTTTAATTGTTTTTTCTCTTCAAATTAAACTTTTCATTATTAGTTATATCATTATTTTCCATTAATTTTACCACGTGTAATAGCGTGTGGTCAATTTGTAGTGGCATATACATAAACATAATGTTTCCTTCCCAAGAAAAGTTGGTAATATTTAGATATATAAAAATTGAGTTATGACAAGAAACTGACTCATCTTGAATTTATTTATTTTAAAAGTACTTGAAGAAGCACTAATTATGTGTTTCTTGTAAGAAGTATTTTAAATATTTTTCAAAGATTTACTTGCATTTTATTAATAATTGATTTCTTGTAAGAAGTATTCTAAAAATATTACACTAAAAGCGTTTTCAGCTATTTTAAATGCACTTCCATATGAGTTCTCTAAATCTAAATTGAAACTACACAGTTGCAAGAAATTCAAAAACTACTTTGGACAAATGTATAAATATAAGTATCGGTTTGATATAATGGTTTAGAAGTAATAACGTGGGGATGTTAACAAAAATTAAAAATTTAAGGAGCTCAGAATCAAATTTAAAGTTGAGATGGCAATGTGGAAATAAGGCTAAAATTTCAGGAAACATTGCCAAAAACGTTTCCTAAAATAGAAAAAAAATTAATTGGTTTAATAGAGTTACAAATTATGGAAAGTTAAAGCGACATTAACATTAATAAACACAGACAAATTAAGAGAAGTGTTGTTGACACTTGAAAACTTTTATTCTACACTCCTTGCAAGTATATTTTTTTTCATAACGTAAAAAGTTTGGAGTGTATAATGAGATTTTTGGAGTGCTAATAACAATTCCCGAAATTAAAACATTCAATGGGCCTAATGTAATTCCGCCAAACATCAAGGTCATTGCTTTCCAGCTTTTCCCAATTTAAAAATAAATAAATAACGAAAAAAATTATGAAAGATGAAAATATAATAAAAATAAAAAAGATTAATAAAATCATCAGCTGTACCCACTCCCACCCAATCCATCTGATTTTATAGCACCTCCTCTCTCTCTCCCCCCTCCTCCACTGTCACTGATTCCGCGTTCTTCACATTCCCGAAAGGCCGAAACTTTCAGTGGCCGGACCAAAGAGCTCCTCGTTCGAATCAGTCGTCGAAAGCGGCAGCATTTTTTAGGCTCTCGAAGCACCGAAGACCCACACTGTTCGGCGCTTTCGAATCGAACCCCCAAAAGCCCAAAGGGGTCTCCGTCGATTTTTGTTTCTCTTTAGAAGGGAAATAGATTATTTCGTAGGTTAAATTATTGGGTCAATTTGAAATGCAGAAGAGCCAGCGATTTTTGTGGGTTTTAAAGCCGATCGGAAACTCGCCGGCGATTTGATGGAATCGGTGCCCATAGTTTTTCAGTATCCCGCATTTCATGGAGGTGATTATGCGGCGTCGTCCATGTCCCTCTCTCAGATTCGCCGTCGTTGTCCTCAAGGTGAGCTCTTTCAGTTTTTTCAGTTTTATTATTCACTTTTTTTTATTTATTTGACGATTTGGGGTTTGAGTTTTTTTGGGTTTTTTCCCTCGAAAATTTCAGTTAGGAGTTAATGGTGTGTTTGATTGCTGAGAAATTGCGGGAAGAGATGGGAAAATTTGGGATTTTGGTACTTTGATTAGTTGTCTGTTATATGTTTTCTATGTTATTTCATATTCCCGGGAACCAAACAGCGGGTTAGGGCTTTATACTTTGATTAGGTTCATGGAAGCAGCTGTGTTTAGTACGGAATGGATTTCCACTTTCCAAGCTATTTGCTTTTGCTTGTGTATGCTTCCATCTAATTAAACTTTCCTTTTGTGGAAACTGTTCACTATGTTGAGGGGTCACATTTCAGTTTCTTTTGTTTTTTATTTGAATAGATTTTAGCTGATATGTGGGTTGGGTTTGGTCAATTGTTAGTGTTCATATCTTTGAGGTTGAAGCAGATTTGGGTTAAAGCGGGACGAAACAGTGGCATTCACTTTCATGTGCTAATTGAGCTATTAGGATTCGGAAACTTCGTAGTTGATGTCCGTTCAGCTGTTCTGAGACTATATATGTTAGATCTGCCTTTTCCTTTGGTTTTGTGAATGTGTTGGAATTGTGTGTATAATGGTTGATCTTTCACCTCCCAATTTGTGTTTTAACAATAAATTTGGGTTTCTACCAAGAATCCAGCTGTTAAAGTTGCTCACTTTCATTACATATGCGGTTCTTTTTGGCGTTGCTTCAGGTTATTTTGCTATTTTTATGGTTGGAAGCTGGTAATGCAACATTCCAAGAAAGCACAGTGCAAGGGCAAAGCCCAGAATTGTTTTCCGATAGCATTGTTTCACATTCCTGCATTCATGACCAGATAATCAAACAGCGGAGGAGACCTGGTCGCAAAGTGTACACTGTTACCCCGCAGGTGTATGAGGGGTCTGGTGTATCAAAACCCCTTCACCAAAAGGGTAGGACATTACTTGGAATTTCCAAGTGCTCTGTACAACAGAAGGATGTTAAACGGCCTATTAGAATATATTTAAATTATGATGCTGTTGGTCACTCTCCTGATAGAGATTGTCGAATTGTTGGCGATGTTGTGAAGCTTGGGGAGCCACCTGTGATTTCGATTCCTGGCACTCCTTCTTGTAATCCTCATGGCGATCCTCCAGTTTCTGGTGACTGCTGGTATAACTGCACCTTGGATGATATAGCTGGGAAGGACAAAAGGCAACGCCTTCGCAAGGTTAGATTGTACTTTGTTTTCCTCCTGACTTATTCTTCCGAGTTAGTACCTCATATAACGATTGTATATTGTTCCTATTCTACTTTGTTTGTACTGCTTCATGTCTCTGGGTTCTGCTTAATCAAACAGTTCTATTTCATAGAAAATATAATGTGCACATGATAGATGAATTTATTGGCAGTGCTGCATACTAAACAGCCCGGGTAAATTCAAGCATGCATGAAACTAATCTTCCGATGTATTTAAATGCAGGCTCTAGGGCAGACTGCAGACTGGTTCAAGAGAGCCTTAGCTGTTGAACCTGTGAGGGGGAACTTGCGGTTGAGTGGGTATTCAGCATGTGGCCAGGATGGAGGTGTACAACTGCCACGTGAATATGTTGAAGGTATCTTACTTGTAGATTGGGTGTTGCGTATCAAGCTCATTTCTTCATTTGAGTTTTGTATTTAGCGGCAAGTCTTGATATGTGCTCACACACTAGTATACTATCCTATTAACATAGTGTTGATCTTTTTCAGAGGGTGTTGCTGAAGCAGACTTGGTTCTTCTGGTGACAACAAGACCAACCACTGGGAACACCCTTGCATGGGCAGTGGCTTGCGAACGTGATCAATGGGGTCGTGCAATTGCAGGTAATTCATTCATTGAGCATTGTTTTCAATTGACAGTTGTGCCTTTCTTGCAATAGAACTCAAGACTGATAGTATCTTTTTCTTTTTGGATGTAGGACATGTAAATGTTGCTCCTCGCCATCTGACAGCTGAAGCAGAAACTTTGCTTTCTGCTACTCTCATACATGAGGTCAGTGGGCTTTTAATGAAATTTAAAAACATGGGATGTGCTTTCTTACTGATTAGAATGCGTGATCCTTCCAGGTTATGCATGTTCTTGGTTTTGATCCCCATGCATTTGCTCATTTTAGGGATGAAAGGAAAAGAAGGCGTAGTCAGGTAAAGACTATTACTAATGCATCAAAATCTTCCTTTACAACCACTTGAAATCTATGTATTTTGGTTTTAACTTTTGGAACCTTCAAATAATACAGTACTACATTATCATTGTCCCCATTCTTCAGACCTTTATTATTTGTATCCATCTAGGTGCTTTGGAATTGCAAGAATTGAGATACGCTCCTTGACTAGAATTTGAGTTCTGCCTTTAGCAGTTATCACCGTTATATTAGTAAACGGTCCATTGAGTGAAGTTTTAACCTGCATACTACCTTCTAACCGTATTCAATGTACGAGAAGTTTATTCTTTCTTCTTCTTTCGAAAGCATAATCATTGCATCTTGTCAAAACAATTTCAGAGATGATAGTCAGATATTTCAAATATCATGATCTGCATAAGAGCCTGTAGGAACTTTTAGTATTTATTTGAGCTTTTAGTATTTTCTTTTGTTTTTGTCCTCTGAAATGCATTATGAAAATTATATGATGTTTTATTGTTGCTTGATTATGGAAAGTTAATTGACACTCTGGCCCCAAAATTTTTCCTGTTATCCATTTTCAGGTTACAGAACAAATTATGGATGAAAAGCTTGGGCGGATGGTGACTCGTGTGGTGCTTCCACGTGTTGTCATGCATTCAAGATATCATTATGCGGTAAATGTCAGCCCTCTTTATTATGCATGGATTTGCTGTGCTGCTCAAGAAAACTATATATTTTCTAAGAAAATTATTTTTAGACAAATGGTTGAATGTTTTTCTGGCAGGCATTCTCTGAGAATTTCACTGGTTTAGAGCTCGAAGATGGTGGAGGACGCGGCACATCAGGTACTGTACTTTAAAAGTTTGTATGCTATGTTGTAGAGGTTATATCACCAATATACTGTACTTGGTTAAATAATATTGATACTCGATTATATGACATGAGGAACAATATTTAGAAGTATAATATTCAGGGGAGTTTAAAATACCAAGAAGAAAGATAATTCTTACAGTTGATAGATAGAACTGTAGCGGATTTTTTTCCTGACTGATAACAACGAAGTTGTGATAGCATTTTGATGTCTAATAATAATCATTGTACATCTATAAACTTTTAGGGTCACACTGGGAGAAAAGACTTCTAATGAATGAAATTATGACTGGGTCAGTGGATACAAGATCTGTGGTTTCAAAAATGACACTCGCTTTACTAGAAGATAGTGGATGGTACCAGGCCAATTATAGTATGGCAGAGAATCTTGATTGGGGCCGCAACCAAGGAACTGAATTTGTGACTTCCCCTTGCAATCTCTGGAAGGGGGCATATCATTGCAACACAACCCAATTGTCAGGATGTACATACAACAGAGAAGCTGAAGGTTACTGTCCGATCGTAAGTTACAGTGGAGACCTACCCCAGTGGGCACGCTATTTTCCACAGGCTAACAAAGGTGTGGTTTTTGCATTTATAATTTACATTATTACCTTTGAACTGGTTTGTATAAGCATTCCATCATTTGTGCTATATTATAATATCTGTTAACCATAATACTTGGTTTGGAGCTTGATGTGAATTCTGTTGTCTTATGACGTTTCCAGGTGGTCAGTCCCCACTGGCTGATTATTGCACCTATTTTGTTGCTTACTCTGATGGGTCATGTACTGACTCTAACAGCGCACGGCAACCTGACAAAATGTTGGGTGAAGTACGAGGAAGTAACTCTAGGTGAGATTTTAAAGTCAATTACAACTTATTAAAATAGGAAATTGCTTTCCTATGGATGCTGGATGCAGTTGAAAATAGCAAGATGTTGTTAATGACTATTCATCTTGTTACTTGTAGGTGTATGGCTTCATCATTGGTACGTACAGGGTTTGTACGGGGTTCGATGACCCAAGGAAATGGATGTTATCAGCACAGATGTGTTAATAATTCATTAGAGGTTTGTTATTCCAATGATTCTTTTTCATCTGCTCTAGTTTATCAGGTGCGCATGGGGTATCATGGTAGCTTTATCAACCATAAAGTAGACCAGCATCTTCTTTATATTTGAACCTGCTTCATGTTTTTCCCTTTGCAAATTTTAGGTTGCTGTGGATGGTGTGTGGAAAGTATGTCCTGAAGCTGGTGGAGCCCTTCAGTTCCCAGGATTTAATGGTAATGATGCTATTCTATCTATCATTTTTCCTTCTCAGTCTTGTTGGGGGCGTTAGCATGATTAAAACTTGAAAATGTTCCTCTTTCAGGTGAATTGTTATGCCCGGCATACCATGAACTCTGCAGTAAGGGCCTAGTTCCTGCAAATGGACAATGTCCAAAGTCGTGCAATTTCAATGGAGACTGTGTTGAAGGAAGGTGCCACTGTTTTCTAGGGTTTCATGGTTCTGATTGTAGTAAACGTGAGCTCCTAATTCCTTTTTTCACCCTTTATAATCAGCATGCAAGATGCGGTTACACCAAGTTATGATGCACCATTTACGTAAAACCACTTCTGAAATTATGACTATTGCAGGCACCTGCCCAAGCAACTGTAATGGACGTGGAAGCTGCCTTTCTAATGGGCTGTGTGAATGTAATAAAGGGTACACAGGCGTTGACTGCTCCACTGGTATGCGCACCATTTTTTTTTTTTTTTTCCCCTTCCAGTTTGTCTATATGGCAAACGTAGCCAACTCGAGAATGACCACCCATATTTCAGACACTTGACTGATGCTGCGTGAAGGGTTTTAGGACCACCGTCTAAATTCTTTGCACCGTGTCAAAGAGTCCTTTTCATCCTCTGCGTTCACGATGACTGCTAATATTCTGGCGGTTAGCTGTTTTCTGATAAGTTTGCTCTTGTATTGACAGCGGTTTGTGATGAGCAATGCAGCCTTCACGGAGGTGTTTGTGATGATGGAGTCTGTGAATTCCGCTGCTCTGACTATGCAGGCTACTCATGCCAGAACAGCACCATGCTCCAATCCAGTCTTAAAGTTTGTAAAGATGTCCTGGAAAATGTCAACTCTGGTGCCGGACAGCACTGTGCACCCAGTGAACCAAGCATATTGCAGCAGCTCGAGGATGTAGTGGTCATGCCCAACTACCATCGTTTGTTTCCTGGTGGTGCCCGGAAGCTTTTTAGCATCTTCGGAACCAGCTACTGTGACACAACCGCGAAGCAGCTGGCTTGCTGGGTAAGTCGCCTCCCACTTACAACCCGTCATTCCATTTTCCATTTTCTCCATCACCTTCTCTCGCCTTTATCATTTCTCTCAAATACTAAGAATCCGACCATGCACATGCAGATATCGATTCAAAAGTGCGACAAGGACGGGGACAACAGACTCCGTGTCTGCTATTCGGCCTGTCAAGCATACAATTCGGCATGTGGGGCTTCGCTCGATTGCTCGGACCAAACCCTATTCAGTAGTAAAGACGAAGCACAAGGGCAATGCACAGGCTCAAGTGAGATGAGAACGTCATGGATTAGCAGCATACAGAGTTGGTTTTCAAGTAACAGTTCCTCAAAAGGGACGTCTGTAAAAAATTAGGCAGTTGTTATTTTTTGTTTTTCGTAATTTTTTTTTTTAGGGTTTTAATTTTAGGAAAAGGTGGTGGCATTTCAATGCTGGGCCTTTTAGATGTTAGGGTTCCATTCAGCAAGGCCCAATAAATCATTAAAAAAATGTTGGGCCGGGAGGTGAGCTGTTGCTTTCAAAGATGAAAGCCTGCTCGTAGAGAAATTTAGTAATGCATGAAAAATGCAAGGGGAATTCCAAAAGAAAAAAGGGAAAAAAAAAGTTTAGGGAAGCTTGTTGAGTTGTTTGTGCAGTGGTTTGGCCGAAGGCCTTGAAATTTGAAAGGAAAAGAAAAAAAAAATAGCCCTTGTATTTGTTTAGCGTTTTTATTTTACGTCTTTTATTAATTTTGAGCTTGTTTGGAAGTGTTTTTAAGCTATGGTTTTGGTGAATTGATTTTGGAACTAATCCCTGGTAAGAAGGCATGGAAGTCTTGGAAAAGTACTTAAAATTCATTCTAAAAGAAGTAAGGTTCGTTTGGATGTACTTTTAAAAAGGTGAAAGCGTTTTTAGAGAAAATGTTTTTGGGTTCCAAATGCACTTGAAGTGTTTTTTGCAAGAAGCACTTTTAAGGAAACACTTTAAGTGTTTTTTTAGGATTTACTTGTATTTTGACTAAGCATTAGTTTCAAAAATATTTTCACAAAAAGTGCTTTCAGTTATTTTAAAAGCATATTCAAACGAGCTCATATATAATTGGTGTTTTTTGTAGAAAGTACTTTAAATACTTTTGTAACCTAAAATATTTTCTCTAAAATCGTTTTTAGTCATTTTGAATTGACTTCCAAAGGAGCCCCTTGAAACAAAACTATGTTGTTGACTGTCCGGAATCAACAGTAGTTTCAAGATCTGAACCGTTGATTTTACACATAAAACGATTACCCCAAGAGATGGAGGGTATAGGTGTAACTAGCATTGTTGATCCGGATAGATTAAGAGTCGCATGGTAGAATAAGAAAGAAAGTGACAAAAGGACAGAAGCTTCAGTTTCATTGTTCGAAATGCATACAACATCTTAGTCTCGGACAATAATGATATGCAAATGCAAGAACATCAGTTATATTGGTTCATTGGTGGTGCAGGAGAAATGTTTCAGTAACACGCATCGGTACACCAAGCGTCATAATACAAAAGGTAGAAAATTTTCTTTTTAAAGTATCCAATCACTTTTATTATGACATTTGGTATACGAGGTTATATTTTTGTCATACAAAAAAATTCTTTCCTCGTTGGAGGCGCCAAGAGTCTTCCAAATTAAGTAGTATTGCACTCCCATGCATTCACCGCGCTAGGAACCAACACACGCAAAGAAGCTTACTTCAATATATTCATGTATGTATCTATATCTCTTCTTCCTCTGTTTTTTGAGATTTGAGCTGTAAGATTCAGAGCCTGCTAATCTCATATTAACCTAATTTACCGCCCATCTAATCAAAACATTTTAAACTAATCACATCAAGAAGAACCGGCAAAGCAAACGTACAGATTGGACTTTTCTAGAATAAAACCATATCATATTAATGAAGACGGGATTAAACTAATCACCCCTCGTTCGTGAAATCGAGGATTAGGTGAGCATTACTACATGTCAGACTTAATCTTCGAATAAATAACATAATATAAAAGTACTCTATAATTTGATTAAACCATAATCAATTTGCTACGCAACACTAATCAATTAATATTCTAAACCCCATAAGCATAAGGGTCCTTCACTCCCTTATCTAAAATTTAATTTATACCAATATACTTAATAATTAATTGATCATTAGTTTATGATGACCCGCTTGGGCAAAATGTGATCAAGTAGTCCGACCCGGAACAGGTACAAGTGCTCGAAGCGTCGTCATAGGCGTAGCTGTACGCTGTGGGGCACGCCGTCTTGAACATCTCCGAGTACTGCGTCGGCGAGCAAGTCTGCGGCGTCGCGTGCTCCCCGGTGCAGCAAAACTCTGGCGTGTTAAACGCGGCGCACGCGCTCCTGCAAGCCACCACCGCCCCCGAACCCGCATCCATCACCCGCAGCTCCGCCGGGCAGCGGCCGTTCAAGTCCGCCACGCATCCAGCGTACTGGCAGTCGCCGGTTCCGCCGGTGGCCCACAATCCCATGCCCACATTGTAACCGTCCACCAGGCTGATGTCATAAAAGTCCTTGTCCCCCGGGTTGGACCCGATCGTGAACTCCGCCAACGTCACGGGAGGCGCGCCACCGCCGGCACATTTTAGCGATCCGCAGTCGCCAGTGACGCATTTTCCGTTTCCCAAGTCGTCGAAGGTGCAGCCAGTTCGTGCCCAGAACCGGCCGGACCAGCCGGGAGGGGCGGTGAACTGGACCGATGTACCCGGGGCCAATGCGAAACCGCCCCCTCCGAGAATTGCAGCGCCGTTTCCGGAGAGAGTTCCCGGCCAGACCGTGTAACTGCAACGGTTTTGGAGTGTGAATTGGGTCGCGCGGACTACATTGCCTGCAGCTGCATCAAGAAGCAGAGGAATATTACCCAGAAACGGAAACGAGTTTAGATTACGTTAATTACTGTATTAGTTAGTGTAGTTAATCATGTTTAATTAGTTTAAAGAGGGATTTAGGTACGTACCTAACGAGAAGAGAGAAAGAAGAAGATAGAGCTTAATCGCCATAACCGAAAACGAAGAAATAGTCGAGGACAGTTGTGGAAGTACGATTTAATCCGATTTGGCGGTTCCTAGCTTCGGCTTGGTGATTGGTATTTATATTTGCGCCCAGGGTTAATTTGGTATTTTAAATTCTTCCTCTCTTTCCGTGACGTGGTATAAGATAGTGGGGGCCTGTTCCTATGCGCCGGAAGCACTACCTTTTACTAGGTAATGAACGGAAAAGGGTCCCGTCGGATCCTTTTTCTAGGATCTTGGAAATGCCGTGATCTTGACGGTTCATCGTATATCGTGCGGTCAGTTTTTATTAGGTACCATTTATATTTAATTTGAAATTTTAAATAATTTCTGATTACACGCTATACGATAAACGATCAAGATCATGATCATAGAATCCTTGAATCCCCAGAAAAAGGATCGGATGAAGCAATGGTTTGGCTTGCCACGTCATCAAAGTAAAGGCCGGCAATCTTTCTCTGTCACCACTTTTTCTATTTTAGGAAAGTAGTTTGTTGGATTTGGTTGATCGCCAGGGTAGATTGTTTGGCAGTTGAGTGTGCAGCTTTACCTTATCTTATGTTTAACCTTTAACTTTGCTTTGTTTTTCAATGATAAAATCTGATGTGTCATCGTGTCATCTATTTTAGTGTTACGGAAAAAATTGCAAGAATTCTAGTATGTTTCGATGTAAAGACTACTCTCCATATTCATTATTCACAATATAAAATCTGATGTGTCATCGTGTCATCCATTTTCACGATGTGAAGTTTAATGAGTCCCACATCGTGAAAAGAGAAACTTTGTAAAGGTTTATAAGTAAGTTGGACTACTCTCCATATTGCCAGTTATTTTTATGGTGGAACCCCAATTTTTTTTATGTTATCAGAGCATGTGGCTAACATGTGAAGTCGAACAGCCACATGTGTTCTACGCCACCTAATTTTTATTGTCTAAGTGTTTGGCTTGAAAATTTGTCACGCGTGAGGGGTCGTGTGAGGAGGTGAAGTTTAATGAGTCTCACATTGTGAAAGGAGAAACCTTGTAAGGGCTTATAAGTGTGTTGGACTACTCTACATATTGTTAATTAATTTTATGGTAGAACCTCAACTTTCTTCATGTTATACATTTTACCCTCCCAAATATATAACAAAAAAATGAATGGTTTGGGCGTTCAATCGTTTTCCATTCGGAAAAATGACAAATGCCATTATTCTTTGACAAGATGATTTATATTTAAACTATTCTAACCTATGAGGAGTGTGATTCAAACATGAGTGTATGACACAAATTTATTGCTCTAATCAACTGACCTAATTTTGGTCTGCGTAAAAAAAAAAAAAAAAAGAGGCAGGAAGGACTAAAACGGTTGGCCAGTTAAACAAGCTTCATACATCGCTAAGTTATAAGCAACAAGAAGATTGGAAAACCATGTTTGGCTATGAAGATAAAAAAAGGGCCGGACCGTCCTTTTAAGAAAAGCTATAACCAAGCAGACCGCAAATGCATGCCAGCAGAGCCATGCAAAACGCGTTTTCGTTTAATCGTTGGCACTGTCTGGGTCTGATTGTTTCCTATTTATTGGCATGATACGTATTGTGAGGCTTATTTGTAGTATAAAAGTCGAAATCCACCAGAAAGTTGGGCAAGACAAAGAAACCTGCTCACATACAAGGGTCGACAAAGTTCATACCCTTTGCTTCACTCAATTAATCTGTCTACAACTACCAGGACGTCAAAATGTCGATCAGTACTCCAAACGAACAAGATGTCAAGTGTGTAAGTTAAAACAAATGGCCGCGATGCAAATTTCTCTCATTTGTTTTAAGCATAGAGTTGAGAATAATCCCCAAACTTTCTTTTTTGATCTGATAAAAATACTTCTTCACAAAACACTTATGTTCATAAATCCTTTCCTTAGCACATCACAAATTTTAAAAAGATCCAGGTTACGTTTAGAATCTATAAATTTTTTTTTAACTTTTTCCATCAAATAGTGTCAGAAGTGCTCATCTCACAAGCACTTCTACTTGTTCTAAGAAAAGCACTTTCAAACGTGACGTTGTTCTTTCTATTTACAATGTACTAAGCAAGTTTTCAAGTTGATTCAAGATAGAAAATGAAAATTATAAGATTAATTTTCAACAGATATACCACTTTTGAACCTAATTACAGGAAGATAAGATCCAAGGCTCAACATGTTATAAAATCACTGCAAATCTGTAAAAACATTGACAGTGTATATATGTGGTTTCATGGACTGAAGAATCTCCACGCCATAGCACATGGAAAACTGTCATGCTACCAAGCAAATTTGCAGATCTCTTTAAATTAAATGCTGCAATGAATAGAAAAATGAAGTTTGCATCTATTGCTTGTCTCAAGACAATGACTGGTTAGTTTGGCTGGGATGCGAAATTGGGAATAAACCGCTGCAATGACATCCTAGTTGTAGGTCCGCAAAGGCAATCCCTCGGATGTTCCCCTAACCCAACCCAAACACACGCAGGTGCAAGTGCAACAATATATATAAACATTCCAAAAACCTTTAAAAATTGGTATTTGGACATTTTATTTCTCCTTTAATTGCTATTCAATTCTTGGTCTATTGCAAACACATGTTGCTTGAACAAAGTCTAAAATTGGCATCGGTTGAAAATTAAAATAAGTAGCTGTGGCAAGGTACCCACATGATAAACCGATGTATATTTTAAACCAGACGGATGAAAAAATGGCTAGGTAAATCAGCATGATAGTCAAAACAATTACCGACATGAAATTTACCAAGCACTTGAATGTAGAAAGTTCTTCTTCTCCTCCTTCATTAGGGAAATGCCCTTGATCGCTGAAATTGGAAAGTAAGTTGTCCTTGAGCAGGAATGCTTCTGTTAACCAAGAGGCCGCATCGGCGTTAGAAGCAGGGATCTCTTCAATAGGGATTCGACGAACATGTATGTGAACTTCTGATGGATCCACGCCAAACGCATTGTCTAGAAACGAAGGGCATTGATTCTTGTACGTGATAGTCAAGTCATAAACTGCAGCACAATTTAGATGATCATCAGAGAACATATAAGTATAACATGCGCACACACAATCTTCAAAATGTTTCCATAAGAAATTGTGGGGAAAATCACAGAGTGGAGTTTTGTGTAAATAACCTGCATCCAAAGAACTTCTTAGAGCTTCCAAGCAAGCACAAAAGCCTTTAGTTCTTGGAAGTAGCACATGTGACAGTACAGGAAGTCCATTTTCAGCAGCAAATATCTGACTCTTTTTGCATTTTTCCTCACTGCATAGAGACAAAAAGAAGAACTATATATCTTCGTATATTCATATATTACTGAATAAACACAAACCCTAGCATGCAATATAGAAATTAAATTGCAAGTTGAAAATATGAGATATGCCAATGTGGGAGTAACCATTATATTAAAAAATGTGAGAAATGGGGCCCAAGACTTATGTATTGAATAGAAGTGCATCAAATTAAGGCAATATTGTAACCATAAATTCTATGTGCAAGACGTCTGTTTCTTATCGAACTAATTCTATAACGTAATTGAGATTACTTTGAATCTTCTATCCTTGATCAAATATGGAAACACATGTAGATGGAGGTCAACAGTCTTGTATATAATAACTTCAACATAATAATCTGAAAATATACATGCAAATGGATTTTAAAAAAAATAGAGGGGTAAAGGGTAGTACTTATAATCAGTTCCTTCAGGAAAAATGGCAAGCCAGAGAGGGTCTGCAGGATCAGCAAATGACGAAAGCATTTTCCGCATAACCGGTTCATCAGCTTCCCACTTCCTTTTCAAAGGAATGAACTCTAAAATGTGAAATCCCCACCCGAATACCGGCAGCTTCATCAGGCTGCTCTTGAGCACATACCTGATGTGTCCAAGAGACCCTTTTCGCAATGCAAGATCCCACAAGTACATCCAATCAACCTCGGTTTTATGGTTGGCAATGAGGAGAGTCCGTTCTTTAGGGGGCACGGTGTCTCCAGAAAAAACCACTTTCGTGCCATTGATCTTCTCAAACAGGAAAGGCCACAAGGCCAGCCAAATGCCAAAGATTAAGGAGGTTGCTGTTCTGCTTATATGTATACTCAAAGGGCGCAATAATAGAGCAGTTATGGGAGCAAAACACACAAGAAATGTGAACGCAGTTGAGAGAAATACTACTAAACATAAGATACCCCTCACAACCCTAAGAGAAGACAAAGGCCTGTGCTTTAGTTTACTATCTGGTTTCAAGGGACTGCAAACATCCATCTCGTTCCAGGAAAAACCTCCCTCAATGCAGCTGCAATATTAATAAATGGGGTTTTAAAATCTATGCTTAAAATGTCCCTAAATCAAATATAAATGTAACAAAGAAAATAACACTGAATCATGAAAAAAAGAAAGGAGTTGTTATTGGCGGCAAAAGAGTTATCATACACTCGACCAGAAGAGTTTTTGCGTTACGACGGATGCATGGTGACTTTCTTGGCGTGTGAATAACAGTTCCGAACAAAAAGAAGGGAAAGAAGACCTCCAAACCCTAATTTATCTCTACGATGACTTCCTCGGGGTGCGATGCGATGATTCAATTTTCACAGCAATGCTTTCACACATGAATGCCATTTGCTCCGAGAACAAAATTGATACCTCATGCCAATGTTGAGATTTCAATTTTCAATCAAACAGTATCCAAAATCGTTTAGATATAACAAATTATCAAACTTTTCAATTACTTTGCCAAATCCCTTTTTTTTGGCAATTGAAAGGTAATCACGAACAAATAAAGGTAGAAATTCCATCTCAATTACACACAAAATAATGGGGAAAACAATGTGTTTGTGTAAAGAAGTTTATTATTCAGAAAAAAAAACTGAGATACCTCATGCCAAAGTTGAGTTAGAGAGAAGTTTTTTGCTCCGAGAACGAAGAGTACGTTTGTGGTGTTGAAGAAATTAATCTAGAAAAAGATAAGCGCGTTTTGTAAAAATGGCCAAAAATAGAAGGCCATTTATATATAAATACCCCATAAATACAAAGGCCAAAAATAATATAAATGATGAAATTAAGTGCGAATAAGGAAGTATTTATTTTTTTTAGAAAGTAGAGAACGGGTCAAAAAGATAATTTAAAGCTGTTAGATTTGTTGGGTAAATTTGATTGGTGTAAAATACAATACATGGGACGATAAATTCGAAAATTTGATGGAAAAAAAAAAACAAATCTACTAGCTTCCTCCTTGATAAATCTCAAAAAATAAGGAATAATATTAAGGTAAAAAAAAAAGAAAAAGCAATCTTAATTTTCACTACTACGAGAATCATGAGTGCTGTTTGGTGATGGAGTCCGACGCAAGTTGAGCAGCAGACTGATGGCTGTTCCTCAACGAATGCATCCCAATCTTCATTTACGCTCATTTACTGTGAGAGTGGTTGAAACTTAACTGAAAGGCACGTATATAGTCATGATTAACTGACTTGACCAGATTAAAACAAAACATTTTCTAGTTATGAAAACCATAACGAAGAATTGACAACATACAAACAAACGAAAGATTAACTAGCTACAAATTGAGATCTAATCCAACCAAAAAAGTCATTAATCACAAAAAATCTCACGGTTAGAAAGAGACAGCTCAAAGTCATGGAGACTCAAATGCGTATAAATTAAACATGTGGATGAACAGAACTTTAGGGTAAATATGAACACACTCACTTGTTCTTTGTGGCTCGATAATACGTGTCGTGGTGAAAACGTAAAAGATGAAACTCTTTGTGACAAAGTCATGTGTTGCTAAACATTGGATTCATCCAAATACAGCTTGCTGGGAAAGGAAATGCAATAGTGAAAATCAAGAAGAAAATCCAGCTGTTAAGGATCAAGCCATGACGGATGTTGATGAAGGTTGATAGAGGTAACCAAGGTATATCGAGGAGCTGAATAAGGGATGATTGACTTGGATTTGGATGACGGTGATCCAAAAAGAGAAAAAATGAGATGTCATTTGTGCAAAACTCCTCGGCCGGAAAACTTTTGGCGTATTAAATCCAGTTTAATGCAACAAGTAATATGTCTTTATCCAAAAACCAAATGCAACAATCAAGTTAGAAAATGGTTGCTATATAACAGGGGAATTTGACTCTGAGCCTTATCTATGAATTGGGTTTTCATTTCATTTAGGCTTAATGCTTCTGGATTTGGGCTCTACTATATATCTAGTTGTGTTGTGTTGGGCCTTTAAGCCGAAATTGACACCAAATTTGTTAAGCGTCTCTCATGTTATGCTTTTAATTTTTGGACATCAAATCAGAATCATGTGATTCTAAAATACATGTAAGTATTAAACAATTAAACAAATAAAAGAACACAAGCACAAATGTATAGTCACCACTAATACTGATCTGGCACAATAAACAATAGACACAACACAGTTATATGTAATCACATCGATCATCGTTGAAAAACAATGCCACATAAAGTCATTGCAATGGAGCGAGGTCACTTCAAATCATTGTTGATAGACGAGACCACATAAATCTCAAACGTGTAGACCAGTCTAGCCATCGCAATAGCGCTACCAAAACACTCGCAAGGCAAGGCAAAAACAACTATACTACTCCTAGAATGAAACCACTGGTCAGCTCATCTCAGTGGAGGACAAGGACCCTCATGCTAAGGTCAGCTGCAACTTCACTGCTCTACTGAGATTTTGGCTTCCACATGTCAAGCACCCCTAAATTTGGTTGCATAAGGCAACAGAACTGCTAAATCCAATGGCAACTTGCAAGCAATGGAGTAGCTAAATTTAATTCACAATGTAGCAGAACCGCAGGACCAGAGCACACTAGTCCTCGCAATGACAAATTCAGTCTTGGAGAGTGTCACTAGCATGGAAAACTAGCTGACAGCAGTGGTTCCAACCCACCTGCAGCCACAAATCCAACCCTAGACCATGAAATCGAGAGCCAACTAAAAGAAGAAACCTTGAGAGGTCATGACCCAAATCTAGGTATAAGACTGAAATCCATGGAAAAGCTGTGCACAAAATGGTGGGAGAGAAACACAGGAGGGGGAGAAGAGTTATGTGCAGACCAAGAAAGGTGGGCGGCGGAAGGTCAGAGGGTGCGGACGTGAAGGGAATGAAGAGAAGGCAAGGGTAGGGGAGAGGGAGGAGAATCATAGGGATCAAAGGCTATGAGGAGAAAGGGAGGAGTTGCCACTTGTCCCATGGCTTAGCCAGAGGCCGACGACTACAGAGGTAGCATGTTAATTTTTTTTTTAACCCTACCAGAATGTATATGCATGTGCGTCATTACCTTTTACCACTTCAGTAAACCACCATTTGCCAGAGTTTACTATAGAAATTTTGTATTCAAATAGCACGCATATCCTTTCGCATATATAATTGGCCTTCGTTATCACCCTACGAAAAAAATGGGTCTTCTCTAGCGATTGCATCATTTTCTAATAGAAGGATGTCACATCCTAATGTCCTATTAGTATACCCATTAATTTTTTGTCAACCAATGAAAATCATGTTTACGCATGCAATGACAAAAAGAAATTGCTAAGCAATTATACAATAGTCAGACAAGAAGAAGATGAAATTCCAGAAATCCAATCACTGAGAGCAATTGGTCAATCTGAAACTTAGAAAATGATAATTGGTCTTCCATAATGATCAAAGTATTCTGTTCATGCTGCATTTGGTTGACCGTTTCAAGTGGAACCTTCACCAACCAGAACAACACTAAGCACATAAAATCTCAACTTATTTTTAGTTACGTTCCTTAAAATTGTATTTTAATTTCATTTTATTTTTTCTAACTTAAAAGTCACCATTTTATTCATTAAAACTCAAAATTCACTTCATTTTGACTTGTGAACTCTCATTTTTCTCTGAAACTTATAGATTGTCTCCTAAAACATATGTGGGACACAAAACCCAATAAGACTATGCCACATATGCAATAAATTTGATTATAAATCTCCGTTATGCTTGAATATTCAACAATTAGAAAATATTAAGTTTAAAAGAAATGGAAGAGATGAAAAAAAATAAAAAAGAAACTGATTAGCTTGGCTCACGAAATTAACAGATCTAAGGTAATGTGGAACGAATTTTGAGTTTTATAAATATGACTTTTAGGAGGGAAACTGCGATCAAAATCAAGTTCTAGGAGGTAAAGTAAAGCGAATTTTGAGTTTCAGGTAGCAAAGTGGCAACTTTTGAGATACTGAGAGTAAAGTAAAATTAAAATCGAGTTCCAAGAGATGTAGGTAAAAATAAGTCTAAAACCTCTTATGGTTCAATTAATTTGGGTAGAGAAAAAAAGAAAAGTACATTAAACCCCAAAATAATAGGGTCAATTTTAAGTACTTGCACAATCTTTTGAGACTCTACAACCCTCTTCATCAATCATATGTCGATTTTATACTTGTATATAGATTTTTCGTTAACTTTAGTTTAATTGGAGTAATGGTTTTTCAACTAAAAATTTGTAGTCATTGGTCTATTAGCTCATCAGAACGTGCAACTATGGTCACTTTTTTCAATTTTGTTAGAACTTCCGTCAAAATAAGTCATATGTCATGCATGAGAGACTAAATCAAGGGGCAATATGGGAAACCCATGAGAAAATTATAGTAATAGTCCCTCAACTTTATTCTTTAACACAATTGTAGCAATGGTTTTTTCAACATGGGTCATTTTGACGGAATTCTGATGGAGTTAACGAAATGACTATAACTGCACATTTTGATGAGTTAAGAGACCAACTGTCATAGTTTTTAGTTGAGGGATCATTTTTTCAATTGAGTTAAAATTGAGAGATCATTTCTACTATTTTCTCATTTACAAATTCCATCAAAAGGGTTTGTTCTCTCCAAATAAAAATTCACATTTGAATTTATTAAGGAAAAATATATCATATTCACAATATTGCTTATTTACATCTACTATTAAAGATGAACCTTTACGTCAACAAGGCTCTCGCTTCGAGATGAACGACTATAACCTACTAAAACAAAACAAAATTACAAAAAAGAAAACCTTATACTTTGTTGGGAAAGCCGAATCACGCCACTCGTAATGCATTTTGCTTGTCCAAAAGGTTGCGAGGACTACCATAATCAGATAATTCTGTCGAAATTTTTATGCTACTAAGATTACCATTGACAATACTTTTCTAGTTTTCTTTAACGAGCAGCTCACGCTTTGACTCCGACCCAGATCCCAAATGCGTGGCCGGATTCACAACCTCATCAACCGCCGTTGAATTCTTCAAATACTTTTTCACGTAGAATTTCAAGAACAGCAACAGAATCGCGCCGTTGAGGACGGAGTTGCAGAGCCAAGCTCCGATCCCGTTGCACCCGCCCCCTTTCAAAATGTGCAGGGAAAGTACGCCGACGTGGCAGACCAAGTTGTAGACTAGCAGCACCACCTGGCAGTTCACCACGAACGGGAAGCACGCCCCGGGGAGCCCGATTCCGGTCCAGAACCGGTAGGCGTAGACGATGGAGTAGAGCAGAGTGGTGGAGAGTATGGCGAGGACCTGGAACGATTGCGAGTATTGGAGCCAGAGGAACGACATGAAGATGAGGATAGACTGGTTGAAGAGGTGGAAGAAGGTGAGGCGGCGGTGGAGGAGGATGGTGAAGAATGTGCGGAGGAGGTGAAGGAACCGGGAGAGGTAGAAGACGTAGGACCAGAAGAAGACGCGGCCGGAAGGGCGGGTGCCGGGTGGGAAGCAGAGGAGCCACTGGAAGGGGGTGGTCTTGGTGCGCCGCCACAACCAGCGGGTATCGCGAATCTCGGCGACGGAGGAGACGAGGATGCCGGTGAAGATGACGGCGTAGATGAGTGCCATGACAAGGCTGTGGACTGCAGGGATTGGGCCGAGCGGGACAGGGCGATCATGGCGGCGGAAGAGGGTGAGTATGAGGTGGAGGGCGCTGGCGGCGGCGATGTAGGTGGGGATGGCGGTGAAGAGGAAGTACCAAGTGGAACCCCATAAGTGGGTGGTGTTCCACCGGAAGTTTACGATGTTTGGGTGCTCCGATAGCAGGTACTTGATGGTTTGCGACATTAGTTGCTTCTCATATGTTCGACGAAATGCTTCAGCGAAAAAGGAGATTGGTGCGGTGAAAAATAATAGAAGATTGGCGGAGATCGGCGGGAATATAAAGGGACCTATAGAATTATGAGACTGCGGAAGTTTCTTTCCTTGTGAAAGTCGGTTTTATTGGTTATAATTTTGTCGTGGATTGACCAATATTCCAGCAGTCAACAATTTATTTATAAAAAATAGTTACGTTATCACTTTTGTCCTATTTGACTTATCCTAATTACGTTTTTCACTCATGACACGTATAAATAAATAAAAAAAAAAAAAAAACCCTAAAACAATAAAACTTAGCAAACGTGAAATTAACTCTACATTTCTTCTAACCTTAAAACAATAATGGCTTGATTACTAATTCGTAATCAAATTGATGAGAAATGAATTCAGAAAGAATTAGATTGAGGATGAAATATAATTAGATTTTTGTTAAACTTGGTTACTAAATTATCTGGACTGGAGGGAAAATAATATCGGTTCCATGTAAGTTGTTTATTAATTCAATTAAATCGGAGTTAAAACTAGTTTGATTACTAAACTAACCTTGTTATAATAAAGTTTATCTATAAGAAAGTTTTATGTTATTTCCATAGCCACTATTCCCACGCCTCCCCTCTCATACTCACTTTTCTGTTTCCCACCCCCTTAATTATCCCCATAGCCACTGCCCCATGCTCGACAAATTCTGGTCCAATGCTGAGCAGACTCGTCGTCAAAGGTGGTCTCGATCCTCGTCCACTACGTAGGATTGGAGTGTAGGCATCAGATTCCGCGACGAAAATCTAGAAGAGGAAGTCGTTTGGGGTGGCATGGATGGGTGTGTGGGTGATTTGGGTTGTTTGGGTGTTGTTCCTAGATGTGCAAGTCTGGATTTTGATCTGTCTGATGGGGATGCAGAAGAGTAGAGGTGATGCTGTAGGGGATTGTGAAAATGGGATTTTGGGGTGCATTACTGGTGCCGTTGATGGCAAGGTGAGATTTGGCGGAAGGTGGAAGGGTGTTACTGGGGTTTCGAAAAAGGGTAAGGCTAGGGAGACCAACATTTTAAACCAAAATTGCAAACCAAATGATGTATCGCCAATATGAAACAAGAATGTTAATCAACGCTTAAGTAATAATCCAATCATCAACAACCACATCATTTGGTTTAAAAAATTTGGTATCCCTAACATTATCCTTTCGAAAAATATTCAAGGGTAAATTAGATAGAATGGTTTGATTCCTAATAGCTCATTTATCTCAGAGTCCAATTACCTCCTTTATCTCAGTAATTGAATTCCTGCTAAATCAGGAATCCGACTACTGATTTCGGGTGGGGTTCACTTATATATCATTCCCATAGTGTTAGTAAATATTGGAATGGCTTGGAATGTGTGCAATTCCATTTCCTCCGTTTTCATTCTGGTGGGGTTCTACCGTCCTCTCCTTCTCCTTCCTTCGCCTACCTTTTCTCAGTCACCATCTTCCCTATGCCTTACGAGAACACCGTTCACACTGCTCTCCCTGTTTTGATTATTGGTAAACACTGATCTTTTTTTTTCTTTTTTTTTTTTTTGTCATGGAATTTTATTTCTTTTTTTGTGGCTCTATATGTTGTTTCTTTCATTCTTCATTGTTGCAAACTTCTGTTTTGTTTGTTTGATCCATAATCGTTTTGAGTATTGTAATTTTGTTGAGTCCATATTTTTAATAAGCTTCTTAAGCTCCACCATTGCAAGTAACTATTGCTACTGTTATTTTTAAACTAGCCGACTATTGAATGTTAGTTAGAAGTCCAGTATTGTTGTAGACTGAATTTAAACGTCCTCAATTGCTTTAGTTTGTTTTTCTTTGAAAACCAAATTATTCTCACCTCCAATTTGCTTGCACTTGCAGAAAAACAACAATAGAGGAAGAAGGATAAGAGGACGACAGAAGAATAAAGGTGAAGTTTAACGTTTGCTAGGTTTTAGGGTTTTTCCTTTTTTTATTTATTTATTTTTTTTAATTGAATGAAAATTCATATCATTTTAAATGGTGTGGTTGTCTACCTAAGATAACATCTAATGGTACAATTGGATGATAAGAATAACATTTTTAATTTAATTTGTTAATAGAATACACGTGTTAAGTAATAAGTGAAAAAAGTTAAAAGGTCAAGGCAAATAAAGAAGATAATTAGCAGAGATATATATATATATATATATACATATACATATATATATATATATATATTTTTTTTTAGAGTGTCCTCCCTATATATATATTAATAATTAATTAATTAAGTTGGATGTCGATGTCTTGGTCTAGAAGGATTTTTAGTTTTCGCATTTTGATTGCCCAATATACTTGGCGTTCTAGAGGGAGATATGGAAAATCATGAATTGACAATAAGAGCACTATGATATGCATGCAATACAACATGATTTACATGAGAAGTTTGACTTTCTTTACCCTTAAATAATTGTTGTTTGAACTATTCTCGAATGCATTTTTTCGTGTTAAAAAATGGTTTAACAGCATACTTGAACGTAACAATTTTTTGTTCTCGTTACATGTAAGTTCGAATGTAACATCCCACGTTGTCTAGGGGAGTGATCCTTAAATGTATATTCCCATCTTTACCTAGTACGAAGCTTTTTGGGAGCTTACTAGCTTCGGGTTCCGTAGAAACTCCGAAGTTAAGCGAGAATGGGGCTTGAGCAATCCCATGATGGGTGACCCACTGAGAAATTGCTCGTGAGTTCCCAAAAACAAAACCGTGAGAGAATGGTAAGCCCAAAGCGGACAATATTGTGCTACGGTGGTGGAGTGGGCCCGGGAAGTAATCCGCCCCTGGCCGAGATGTGACATCGAATATTACTCAATAAAAGACAATGCTTTTTGAACAAAAACAAAAAGTTTCTCTTTTAAGTCAGCTTACTAAAATATTGATATGTGAATCTCTCAAATTCTTATTTATGTCTCACAAAGACATTTCACCTTTCTCTTAGCCACCATTGAACGATTCACCGGCGACAAGAATCAAACTCATGACTTGTCGTGTGGAATGCATACATTTTCCAATCACTAGACCATCCCGTGATGATTTTGTTCATCTGTTTTCATAGGATTCTTAATTAAATATTATAAAGATCACATTTATTTATGTTAATGTGTTTATTTTGGTGTGTTTTACAATTCACTCTTGAACACAAAAATAAGTGATACAAAATGCATGTTAGTTGTCGCGTGGAATGCATACATTTTCCAACCACTAGACCATCCCGTGATGATTTTGTTCATATGTTTTCATAGGATTCTTAATTAAATATTATAAATATCACATTTATTTATGTTAATGTGTTTATTTTGGTGTGTTTTACAATTCACTCTTGAACACAAAAATAAGTGATACAAAATGCATGTTAGAGGAAGATATTTTGCAGAATGTAAGTCAAATTTATGTGGGCAGCGAAATTAGTTAGACATATTAATACAAACGCGACAACAAATGTCCAAGTGGCCATTTTTCTAATCACATTCCGCATCGTACACTAACGACAAGACATCTTGGTAGTTGGATATCTTGTTGTCCACCAGATGTTCTAATCAATGAAGCTTACCTTAAAACTGAGAGTAAGGATGCCCATTTAATGATGACGAATTTTAGGTTTATATTTAACTTAACACGTTTTGGGTTCGATTTTTTGTCCTGATTAATCACAGAATGATGAGCCAAGAAGGTTAAAATGTCTTTATAAGTTTTTACGGCTCAGTAGACTATCTTAACAAAACCAATTTGTCAATTTGCGTCGGTTCTAGGAGGAAAGCGGCAATGACGGCCGGCAGAGGCGATAAAAACCGGTACAAAATTATGGTAAAAAACCCAAAACCGTTGACGAATTAGCCCAAGCCCAAAATATCATGGGCCTAGTTAGGCCCAAACACCTCTCAAGATTATTCATTTTTGACACAGTTGACTTAAAATCGGAAATCCATAATCTAATCCAACGGCTAGAATTCGAGGAGGCACAATCTGCCATCCAGAAGCCGCCAGGTTGGCATGAAAAACGATCTCCCGTCCGGAGATCTCAAGCCGCGTCAAAATTGCACCTCCCACCAAACAACAAATTCTCTGCACTCTTCCTCCTTCCGGTCAACGGAGATCTCTCGCCGGTGCTCGGATTGACTGGCCTTCGATCCGCCTCACTTCTTATATGTGAAGGTTATTAGCGATCCCTACTCGTGTATTCGATCAGATTATATTGTGGATTTATTGTTGTTTTTTGTTCGTTCGGATTGTTTGAATGGATGAATAAAATTTCAATTTTTTTGTTGAAATCGGTGAATTTGGCATATGAAATTGTGATTTACGAGATCTTGGGGGTGTTTGAATCGTTTAGTTTGAAACTCGAATTGTGGTGAATAAATCTATTAACTTTCATATGATCAGGAATCGCAAGAGAATTGATTCAAATTTCATAGAAACTTGTCATGATGGCGAATTTTTCCTACCTTTTAAAGCTAAATTGAGGTTTAGATTTCTGGGTTTTCAGAGATTTTCCATTTCTTGTTGTTTGATTGGAATTTTAATTACTAATTATCAATGGAGTATCTTCTATTTTTTTTTTTTTTGAAGTGCGGGTTTAATTCGGTGCAATTGGGGCTTGCCTGAAATGGTGATGTTTTTGTGTTGTAGACCTGTGGTGTAAGGAAATTTTGATGTTTTAGTGGCTGGTTTTGATACGAATGAACTAATTCGTTTAGGGTTGTCCAGGGATGGTAAATGGGTTCGGGGAATCAATGAGCAGGTCGTCCCAAGGGCCTTCATTCTCCGGCAGCAACAATAACGGTGACGCTGGTGATTTCGAATGCAATATTTGCTTTGAATTGGCCCAAGACCCAATTGTGACCCTATGCGGCCATCTCTTCTGCTGGCCTTGCCTTTACAAGTGGCTCCACATTCACTCCCACTCTCAGGAATGCCCTGTTTGCAAAGCCCTTGTAAAGGAGGAGAATTTGGTTCCTTTATACGGTAGGGGAAAGACGTCAACTGACCCAAGATCAAAGTCCATTCCTGGCATTAGTATCCCAAACCGTCCAGCAGGACAAAGACCCGAAACAGCTCCTCCACCAGAACACAACCATTTTCCTCTCCGTGGATTTGGGTTCATGGGAGGGATGGGAGGTTTGGGCGGGTTTGCACCAGTTGCAACCACAAGGTTTGGGAATTTCACATTTTCTGCAGCTATTGGTGGCTTTATCCCTTCTCTGTTCAATTTTCCGCTGAATGGGTTTCCTGATCCCGCCATTTACGGTGAAAGTGCTGGATTTCCTCATGGGTTCTCAAATGCATTTCATGGCGGCCATATACATAGACATCACCTCCGCAGGGGAACAGGTCAGGGACAGCAAGATTATAGACTGAAGATGTTGTGTATGATTGTTATATTTTCAGTAATTCTTGCTCTCGCTTGGCAGTAGGTTGAATGCCAGTCTCAAGTCGCTGAGTTGCTAACTCGGTATTAGGGTGTAATCAACCTCTTGCATTGTATATCTGCTAGTTCATCTTTTTTGTTCTCATCAGGTTAAATGTTCATATGCTACTGTTGTCTGTAATGTTGTCGATTTTGTCTAGTTGTCACAGAATGGTGGTTCTGTTTCCAGATTCTCTCCCTACAACTTATTGCTTGTTTAAGTACTGGATTATTAGTAATTAGTGAACTTTACATTGCAATGAATGACAGAACTTTGTATTTTTCGACAGAATGCTAGTTCCTAATGTGTTAGTTCATTACCGGATAATTCGATGTATGCCATCCTTGCGTAGTGTTTTTGTGTTCTGAGCATTTCCCTTGAGGTGTAATGGATCTGATTCCCATCGAATGCTTAGCGTATTCTATACATTCGGTATGAAATTTCACATGAATACGAAATACATAGCAGGTTGGCATCCATCAACTGTTGTCTAGTGATGCATTGTTTGTTTGCAACAAAAATCGTCAACTGGTTGTCCAGTCGAGATTTTGACGATTTTCGTTTGTCTTCTAAGTGATTCGATCGACGAATTTAGCAGACATGTATCCATCCACTGGTCCCTTTTTCTAGCTTTTGTCTGCAATCTTGTAGTTTATAGTGAAGGAGGAGAATGCGATTTGATCAAACGCCGTAAGAATCTGAAAACCAAGTTGGGGAGAGGTTTTGTCTTCCTAAAATGGACATGGGCCTGGTCTGGTCTGTACGGACATTCTTCTATATGCCGGATGTATTTATCTACAAGGTTTTAAGTTCCAAGTTTATAGTGTTTTATCCCAGTAGCAGGAAGTAATTATATTTTTGCACTTTGATACGGGTTTGATTTTCACCGTGTTTCTTTTTCCTTAACAACTAATAATTTAACCCACTAATGTTTCGTTCGCCAAAAAAAAATTCCAAGTTTGACTTCTGAGTCTTTGAACGTGGCCGTATGCTGGTGCGCTCGAAACTCGATTTGTATGTATATTTGGAGGATTTGATTGTATGTACACGGCAGCACCGACATATTATGTACTCTTTCTTTTAATGTTCGTGGGCTACTTGGTATAATTTAGGGTCTCATTACTATGCTCGAGTTTTTGTTTTTATACATTGAAATTTTATACCAAGAATTTAACGGCAATAAATGTTGATATGTAATATACATCGGAACATAATGTGGTTCATTTAGTGACACGTACATGTCCTTTAATTTAATCTCATTAATAAAAATTTAAACGTTAAAAGATAAATTAAGTCAAAATGATGTGTGTTATTCAACGAGATAGGTCATAGAGATGCCATAACGAGATGAGACAACTTTCGAGCATGCACTTATATATATATGATTGACAATTAATGATGATTTTATACAAATCAATCATAAATGTATTTGAATTCTCTCCCCTCTCCTCCTTCTCCTATTTGAACGTTCAAAATTAAGCCACGTTATCATCTTATTTTATCTTGTTTGTAGAGAGAAAGAAGAAGAGGAAACTGAGAAGGAGGGGAAATATGTGAGAAAATCCAACTCCATTTGTAAGATATCTACCTGTCTACCTAGGGGCGCACGTTGAATTAGAAATTTCAATCCAACATGAATCGTTCTGAGTTTGAACATTTTCAATTCCGAAAATTTTCAAAAAATTTGAATAACAATTGGAATGTACATATCTCAAACTTAATATTATAGAAAAACCATGCATATTTTTATTTTTTGTATTTATTAGTATATTTAAATATGCTTTATATCGTATTTAAACCTAATATTTATGCAATAATTATTTAAATGCATGCAAGTCCCAAATTCCTAGTCTCTAGAGAAGCATGTGCGCTCATGGATGAACTTTTATTTAAGTTTCCTACCGCACATGTTTTGGGTTGTCAGTGTGTGACCACTGAAAACTGTTCAATGTACACATTTATATCAAATATCACTACCTGTTATTGGCATTCCGAAATAATCAGTTGTACTTATAATATTTCATTTTTATTTTCATTGTAAAACAATAGGAACGTAGAATGATTATATATCTTGGAGTGTTAACGACAAATTGTTTTGTTAAAATGTCAGAGTGATTGACAAACAATTTGTGTTAGTGATCACATCGATGTTGTTCTTTAACTTGCATTTTAACACTTACACAACACGATGAGCGTGGTCCGTAGAAGTTTAACAACAAAAAACCTCAGTTATCATTAGAAGTGGAACTGCTCAATATAATTTAAAAATAAAAATAAAATAAAAAAAGAAAATTTGTGATATGAATTTATGAAATTTAAGATATGGATAGGAGTTCTTGATGACAGTATTTATGGATAATCTTAATTTGTTTCAAATTGTACAAGCATGCATGTATGACATAAATGACTGAAAGTGCTTTTGGTGAGTTGATTTTGGATTTCAAAAGTACTTTAAGTGTTTTTTTTTTTAGGAAGAAGTATCAGATATGTACTTCTTTCGTAAAGCACTTAAGTGCTTTTTCAGAATCCATTTAAACTTTTAGTAAGGATTGGTTTCAAATACATTTTCATAAAAAATGCATTGAGTCATTTTAAAACTACTTCAACACAAACCTATATAAAAGATGATGCTTTCCATTTCTGTAGACTTTTGTATACATTAGTGACGGTGATGTTCATTTATGCAGTTACTGGTCCCTGACGAAGTGCTTTAATTATGTGCTTTTTAAGCACGGATTTTAAACGCGTCTTTTAATTATTGCTCACAAGTGCAAAAAAAAAAGGTTGGATTATAGCATGATTAGGTGATAAGAAGAAGAAAAGAAAGGAAAAATGATCATTTATTTTAGCTTGTTGAGGGGAATTTACGAGTTAAAATGTACTTAACGACACGTATAATCCACACTAATCCATTCGTTAATTAACGACGTTCAACTAAATTATGATTAAAAAGTGAGGGATCTGCATTTACCACATAATTATTTAGTTTAATACAATCGAGCTTTCCATGTCTCTTTTAGCACATGAATGTGACATAATATTTTCCCCTCCTCTGGAGTATGTTAGTAGAAAACTTGGTCTCGAAGCTTCAAGTTTTTTTCTTCTTCTAGGTTTTTAATTGCTTCTCATTTGAGAGGTATCAGTGGCGGAGTTGGGAAATATTATATGTAGGGGTAGTAAGAATAGTATGTTATGTGTGTAAATTTTTTTTGGACAAAGTAGCATGCAAATTGGTATTTCACTTGGTAGGTCTAAGGTCATTTGTCAAGTCATATTGCACACATGTCGACAGATGCCAACAACTTCTGATCGAGTTTGTTGATTGATATCTGTAGCTTTTGAGTAGGCGTGTCGACATATGTTAATGTATGTCGAGTGAGCCTATCGACATATGCCCATAGAAACACATAAAAAGGCATGAGACTAGCAACTACCCTGCCCAATGCTCATACAGACAATTCGTAGAGCAGTTAGAGGATAGCTTTCAAGGGCATCTCAGATTTTCAAATGGCAACACCTACCTCTTCTATGGAGAATTTCTAGGCTTGGGGGTGGATTCGCCCCTGATAGGTATCAGTAGCTCAAAAATAGTTCTGTCAGACTGCGATACATCAACATTTTGAGAGGTATTAATAACAAGAAAATAAGGGAAAGAAAAACAAAGTAAAATGATGAGAAAATTCATTCTTAAGAAGAAACAAGTGGATTGACAAATCGAACGTATAATCAGATATTTATTCACTGTATTAGTATTTCTTTCATCAAATAATATGTCCTACATGACACAAAAAAAAAAAAAAAAAAAATATATATATATATATATATATATATATATATACAAACAGAAATATATCCCGATTGTTCACAAAAATTTCTCGATTCAATGGAGCATCAACAAACTACTAATATACATTATCTAGGTCTTATATAGCGAGTTCATTTTGGTGTACGGTCTTAGTCGTATAATATAAAAGACAGCCTTACGAAATCCCTAAACCAATTCTAATTCTTTGGTATGGACAAAGAATTACTAGTAGCCACATTCTTATTACAAATTGTTATTATTTTTTCAAAATATAAAAACTTAAATATACACTTGAATTTCCTTACCTAATAAGACATAATTAATAATTTAATTGTCAAATGCATCGAACAAAAGTTTCAAAGACTAGATGATTATTCAAAAAAAAGAAGAAGACTACTAGATGAAAACTTTTTCGAGTCTAATAGTTAAATGTCTTAAGTTGGACGATATAATTAATATTTAATGAATTAAGTGTGATATTAATATAATGATAAACATTGAAACGAGCAGATTAATTATACTTCATGACAATTTGAATTCGAAAGATGTACAACACTTTTGTCGAAATTTTTATTTACAAGTTACAATAGGGTAAAAAATAAACAAAATGAAGAAGATGGGATGTAGGAGGTTCAACTTGAAAGATAGAGATGTATCATCCTATCACATATCTCACTCATTAATGAGAACTCAACAACTCCCTCCTCCCTCTTTCCTTTGAAATATATTCTTTTAATCGAGAAAATTTTCAATGCCGAGAACATGACCTGGTATAATAAGTGTCATAATACAAGTGATTGAAATTTCTTTTTAACATATCCGAACACTTATATTATAACATTTGGTGTACCAAATTGTGTTTTTGGCACACTAAGAAACCTTTTAGTTTAATCCCCCCCCCTCTTTTGAGTCCTTTCCCATGCCCTGCACACAGTTCACCCCATCATCCACCCCTTCATTCCATTTCCAATTTTCCAAATTCCCAAATTCCCAAATTCCATCTCTTTTTTTTGTTTTGTTTTTTTTTAAATTTACAAAAGACCCCACAAAAGCGTGTCCTTTAAAATCCCCCTCCTCATATATTAAACTTAAAATCTACGCCCCATCATCTAAAAAATATTACAGATCTCATTGCATCACACTCCCTCCCTTTTCAAATTATGCCCATGCCACCTCCACTCCTCCTCCTCGCCCTACTTCTCTTCCTCTCCCCCGCCACCGCAACAATTACCGCCACCCAACAGTTTAGAGAAGCACCTCAGTTCTATAACTCCCAAGACTGCCCTTCCATCACCACGCTCCCCGACGTTGACGTGGACCCCGACGAATCAGACGACGGCCACATGATTTGCTCTCCTCAAGCAGTCCACGTGGCAATGACTCTCGACACCGCCTACATCCGCGGCTCCATGGCCGCGATCCTCTCCGTCCTCCAACACTCATCCTGCCCCCAAAACGCAGTCTTCCACTTCGTCGCCTCCGCCGCCGCCAACGCTTCCCTCCTCCGCCAAACAATCTCCACCTCATTTCCCTACCTGAAATTCCGAATCTACGGCTTCGACGACTCCCACATCTCCGGCCTCATCTCCACCTCCATCCGCTCCGCCCTCGACTGCCCCCTCAACTACGCCCGATCCTACCTCGCCGACCTTCTCCCCTTCTGCGTCCGCCGCGTCGTCTACCTCGACTCCGATCTCATCCTCGTGGATGACATCGCCAAGCTTTCTGCCACTCCTCTAGGAGGCGTCGCCGTCCTCGCCGCCCCGGAGTACTGCAACGCCAACTTCACCTCCTACTTCACCTCCGCCTTCTGGTCGAACCCCTCCCTCTCCCTCACCTTCGCCGACCGCCACGCCTGCTACTTCAACACCGGTGTCATGGTCATCGACCTCGACCGGTGGCGCGGCGGAGACTACACGGCGAAGATCGAGGAGTGGATGGAGCTCCAAAAGAGAATGCGTATCTATGAGCTCGGATCCCTCCCTCCGTTTCTTTTGGTGTTCGCAGGGAAAATCGCGCCAGTGGAGCACCAGTGGAACCAGCACGGGCTCGGCGGCGATAACTTCAGGGGGCTTTGTCGTGATCTACATCCGGGCGCAGTGAGTCTTTTGCATTGGAGCGGAAAGGGGAAGCCGTGGGCCCGGCTGGAGGCCAATCGGCCCTGCCCGCTCGATGCTCTCTGGGCTCCTTACGATCTCTTGGAAACGCCTTTTGTGTTGGATTCTTAAGGCGGAAAGAGGTGGCGTCTTGGGGTAGTCGCAGAGTCGCAGCTGAGACTGTGAATTGTGCGTCGTCGTTTTGAGGAACGTGCGAGCTCTCGTGATGATCAGTCTTTTGGGATTTGTTTGTAGATTATACTACCGGTATTATATCTGGAACAGAAAAAAAAAAAAAAAAAAGTACGTAGCTGAAGCTGATGATATCTGATAAATATCTGGGGGAAAAATAAATTAGTCCGGAAAAAAAATGGATTAATGTTTATGAATTTCCCTAATATTGTTTGTTAAAAAAAAAAATCAAGGTAATCTTGATTTCAATGAGTTTGAGATCTAAAATCTTGTTAGTTTGATTTCAATGAGTTGGAACTGATGATAATACAGATATGTCTTTTCTTACTAAATTAATTAGTTGCGTTTGATAATTACGCTTAATTATCAATTGTATTAATCTCACTCTCTTCTTACCATGGATCAAAGCTACCTAGGTACTACTGTACTGGTCCAGTACTAGCCAGATTAATTATCCAAACCTATCAACTGATTTAGAAAGATTGTGTAGCTCCCTATTGACTCACGAGTCACAATCAATGACCTAATGTTTTGCTAGTGTATTATTATTGAACTTTCTAACTACATTAAATACAGTCTTTGAAGTCTTTTCTTATTATTTTGTACCAGTAATTTTAGAGAGATCAATTATTTTGATCGAATTTTGTAAATTATATGATATAATTGTTGATAATTAAATTATTACTTAAATGTTGAATAATATGTTCATTTTTTGTATTAATGACAAATAATATAATTTGTAAATTTAATCTAAAAGAATTAGTCTAGCTAGTATTATTCTATGTAAGCTGAGACATGGATAAGAGGATGACATTTTATACCGTACACTACTTAATTGCTGCAAATTCGCTAACAACTCCTAGCCTCCTACTGCTATCCAATCACTTTTGAACACGTGTTAAAATATGATTATGTAACAGTGAAAGTTGCTGCCGAATTTGCAACAATCAAGTAGTGTTCTTTATCCTCTCATTAACCCTAATACCTATACTCTAGTGTTATCCTCTCATTAACACTAATATGTACACGGTAGGGCCAACTGGAGTATTTTTCTGTGTTTGTGTATTGACAATTCAACAATACCAGCGCAAGTTGGAGTTCTCGTTATTGCAGGAACGACATTAATTAAAAGAAAAATCAATGAAAAATGTTTGAAAATTTTAAATTTTAATGATAAAGGTAAAATAAAGGGTAAATTGACTAATATTAGGATTGACTTTTTAATGTAAAAATGTGATTTTTCGTTAAAGTGAATAATACATGAAGTTTTTCGTTAAAATTTCCATTAATTAAATTGTTAAGTAATATTTCTTATTTTTTAAAGTAAATTACAATTTGATACATATATAAATACTATAAATAAAAAATATTACTCTTATTAGATTTTTTATATCACATATTGTACTCTCTCTCTAATAGAGATATGACAATGTTGGTATGTCCTACTTTTATTAGAGAAAAGAGATGATACATATGTGATATGAAAAATATAATAAATATAATGTTACTCTAAATATAATACCTTAAGGCCTCGTTTGGCAGCTCGGACTGTACTGACTATTTTTGTTGAATAGGATAAATAGCCACTGGATAGTACTGACTAAATTAGTCGGGCGTTTGGTGCAGTATCGGACTAATGATCGTATTATTTATACTGTGTTTGATTTTATACCGGACAGGAGGAATCAAACTTAAAATAAAATTAAACTTAAAAACAATTATAAAAAAAAAAACAGAAACCATCACTTTTGTTCCCAAATCTCTCTGCCGCACCCCTCAAACTCCCTCCCTCTCTCTCTCTTCTTCTTCCCCGACTGCAGAAGAATCCCAAGTAAATTCAAACAACCAGTTGCGGAAGAATCCCAAATTGAAATCATCTCTCCGCCACACCATGTTTCTTTGCAAGACCCAGTTACAGGGGAGGACGGCGAGTAGACGATGAGGAAGGCCACAAGGAGAGGACAACGAGGAAGGTGACGAGGACTAAGAGAGCAGAGATGGCGAGAGAAAGTGACGGCGACAGAAAACGACGGCGAAAGAAAGCGACGAGGAGGACGGCGATGGTGAGAGAAGGTGATAGGGAGGACGACGACACCAAGAGAAGGCGAGAGAGAGAGAGAGAGGGCCGAGTGAAGGTGAGAGAGAGGGGGCCGACTAATAATCCGAGCATTTTGGTTGGTTTTATTAATCCGGTGTATACCGTGTTAAATAAGCAGACCGATTAAATTAATCCGGTGCTTATTTAGTATGAGTGAACGCCAAACACCCGCGTCTGTATAACTAGTCATATCCGATCCTTTATCCAATCTGCCAAACAGGACCTAAGATTCCACATATTAAATTGTAATTGTTTAAAAACATGAACGAATGAATATATAATTCCCACACATACAAAAAGGAAAGATATAAAGAAGAAATGGTTTGATGATAAATCATAGAACCAATTGTTTGATTGCCAAATCTTTTGTACTTAAAATGAGTGTGTTATCTCTGTGACCTAAATCATGAACTATACATGTTTATAAACTTAATTTTTTAAAATTTTATTTTCAAAAACTTAGTATATGTCAAATAATAATTGTGACAATAGAGAAATTACACTCATTTTATGTGCAAAATTTTTGATGTTCATGACTTCAATTATTAAATAAGCTTCAACCCAATAGTAGATATCATACAAAGCCAACCTGTACAATCTTTATTCGAAACCCTTTTTCATTCTAATTAAATTTAAAAAAAATATATACTTTTTCTTTGTTTAAAGTTTAAAAATATGTGATATTTCGTTGAAGATACGAAGTGTCGGTAGGAGCGGGAAAAGGACAAGGAAAGAGGATGGCAAAGTCGTAAAAAAATAATGGAACGCGGCAAATTTTTATGCCAAAAATTAGTACGGCAAGATTAGTACGGCAAGCGAGAAGGGCTCAACCAGGTCGTACGTTTAGGAAAAAATTTTAATTATGACCGAAATACAAGTGGTACATTACGTGTTTTAATAGAAGTGGTGGAAAATTTTATTTTTTAAGTTGTTAAAAAGCACACATATCTCATTATTTGTACAATGATACGTGGTGTATCATTTCGTGTACCGATCACATTAAAAAATCTCGATAAGCCCTGGGGCCGTGGGTCTTACCTACTTTCAGGTTCGGTTTTAGAATTAAGGCCGCCGGCATAAAGCAGTTCGGACACGGAAACAAAACAGAGATCCTCTTCGGATGTTGTTCTTTATTTCCATTTGTACTTTGAAACCGTATTTCTTTTTTAATTTAATAATGTACGCATTTTTTAATTTATATGAATAATTAGGAATATATATAATTTCAATCTTAATTTTGTCAATAAAAAAATTAAGTCTTAATATTCTATAGGTGGTTGTATAATTACCTACAACCAAATATTTCAGGCTGATTTCTTTCATCCAAAGTAACCAATATATAAGATATGAGACATGATTGATAGATACTTTTTAATATGTCCATGATAGATAATTCTTACTTTATCACTATCATCACAACAACCCTCGAATTGAAGAACATTTAGTTTTTTTATAAGAGATTTGTAGTTTAAGTAATTAAATATGTTTATACATGCATTTAAGTCATGTACCAAACGAATAAGTGACTAATTAATACAATGAATAGTTGTCAAACGTACTCCTTCATGAATACGTGTGTCGAAAGTATGAATTTCACGATGAAAAAAAAAAAAGAAGAACAAATCTTTTGTGTTCTTATAAAGAATTGAACTACTTTTCATTATATCAACAATTAATTTTATGGTTTTTGAATTTGTTAAAAGGGAGAGAAGAAAATGACTGAATATTCTCTCAAAAGCAAGTAGCTTTGTGTTTCGGGCCACCACCCCTCTTATGAAACCACTTACACTACTTGAAATGATGTTTGAATAGAAGTCTGTGGTGATGCACGACGGAGGAAGTGGTGATCAATGGCGGGACCTATAACTTTGGCCTGCCACGGCCCCATGAATTTACTACAAGGATGGCTTTGTTCCAAAGAAAGGGATCCTCTCTGGATCCCTTATTCCTAATCCACAAAATCCGGAAATCCGAGCCATTGAAATTTGATTCAACGGCTAAAAACAAAACCTACTTTAAAAGTTATAATAACTTTAGCCGTTGGATCAAATTTCAATGATCCGGATTCCCTGATTTGATAGATTTGAAGAAATGGATCCTCCTCCGGATTCCTTTCCTTGTTCCAAGTCACAATCAATATAAGTGCATGCCAAGCTTTTTCTTTTTATGTGATAACATTCCAAAGCACTTGTTAACTATCACCAATTGACCTAATCCACATATGTACAATCCGCATGAAAGCCTTGAGCTGTTCCAAGGGTTGTTTTTGCTAGGGTTTCAGTGGCTGAGCTGAAACTCCGTTGCCGGTAAACTTACATGTCTTTCTTCACATGGAGGTGTTCCCATATTTGTACGCAGAGAGGTGGGTACTGATGTTAGACGTGGCATATTCTTTTTGCCTGTCAAATTTGGAGGTGCCCCTTAGTCTACGTTTTTTAAGATGACGCATACCGCAGACCAATAAATAACCAAATTAAAAGATGAAACGTCTTTCTTTATTTTTTGAGAGTGGAAAGCTAGCTTGTAACTATTAGCTGTCTTAATTGATGTCAATTGTTTCTGACTATCTTAATTAATCAAGAAAATTAGGGATTGTGATGGCAGGCTCAAATCATCAACGACCCATTTCATGAGGTTATTGGAAACTCCAGTCTCCTAATCGGAGCTCGGTTTTTTTCAATAGTTATGAACGAGATTATGGTAAAGATTAAGCTGCAAAAAGATTCATAAGTTGTTGTTAACTAAGTTGAAGTTACCAAATTTTGAGGAGTCAGTATCAATTTATGCCTAATTGCTCCAAATTCTAATCATATTTTTTAAATGAACCAGAGCCAACCAAGATTGATCTTGTAAAAGATCCGCAACAGAATGAATACATTTATTTTTCAAATGATTCATATAGTCAAGGGTACCCATTCCAAATTTCATTCCAATCAAATGATCCGCATTTGTCAATAAATCCCGTGGTAACAAAAATATATAGTTTTGAGATATATCAAGATTCAGCCTTCGGTTTATATTTATTTCATCAACCAACCTTCTTAATTCACATCTTTGTTCTTAATTCACATCTTTGTTGAAAGAATTCCTTTTTTAATTCTTTACATAAGAATTCAGAAACTACTGGATCTCCACCTTCGCAATAAGCAAATTGTTAATAAAACTCCATCTTTTGACCCAATTTTTTTTCTCCTTATCTTCATACTTAAGTTTATTCTTAAGGATATCACATCGTTTCTTTTCAAAAAGATAAGTACTAAGTTTTCAAAGTCCACATGAAGGCTCAGTTTACAAAGGTCCCATTGTGTCTGCTAAATATAATTCAGGGAAAGTCTAGAAAATGAGAAGATAGGGCAACAAGTCAAATTGATAGAATTACTTTCACATGGAAGTATGGAACTCCCATGTGTGCTGCAATCCCAATAGATATATAATTTCCTACTTACTACTTTGTTGCATTTTGTCCCACATCGGGATTCCGGCAATCAACAGAAGCCGTATGGTGCATAAAAGAAAATTGCGGTTCGCTGTTAAACTCATACCTTTCTCGGCCTTTTGGCTAAGATCAAGTGTAGTATCTGTTCTTATCAGTTTAATATCTGATATGTGGATCATCGATTCACACGATATTAAATTAATTTTTTAAAGGGGAGGGTTCATTACAGTAGCTTGCTGCTGGAGCTCTTGTGCGTTGCCTTTGTGTTACACTATTGCATTGGCTGGCGCACCCTACCAAACCAGTTAAAGGTTTAGCTGTTTAATCGACAACGCTCTTCCAACACTAAGCGAACTAGAATTCACTTTGTTGAATCGCAAAGAAAGCTAATCTAAGAACTTACAATATTTTTTTTACTAAGCGGTGAAAACATAAATTTCAAATTTTTGACGAACAGCAGAGATATCTCATATTTACATGGAACAAACTTCGGTCGGAGGTGTTTCCTAGGGTATTTCATGCCTTTGGTTAGGAGTTTGTGCACGACTGCTGATCCGGGCAACGCCCACTCAAGGCTGAGATCGCGGATGGCGTCGTGGGACCAAAACACATGAAGTCTAGTCTTCGTGAGGGTGGTCGCGCTATAGAATTTCTCCTCTTTGAATCGCTCAATCTTCCATCATCGGTGCTGTGACTGATGACAGATTTCACCTCCATTAGAACAATCGAGTCAAATAGATAATATGCAAAGTAAGTTGGATTTTGTGTGCATGCACTTGTAATGTCATAGAACATAACAGAAGAAGAACAAAGCACAAACAATGCTGAAAATTTATCGTCTGCAATCTGCAGAATGAATTCATGACAACTTGGCAGTGTTTCAGAGCCCTCCAAATTGTCCATCAATTGTGAGAATTTCAAGCTAACTAATCCGTTAAGAGTTGGAAGGCTTCGTGAAATTGATGGAACGGAAACAAAGGAGAATGCATTGTGCGTTTGCGAGCTTTCGTCCCACATCGAACAGTGTCATAAACAAGGGAAAGCTCCGTGCCGTATAAAAACGAAAACGAGACTCTCGTTCAAGTTATACCTTTCTCGGCCTTTTGGCTAAGATCAAGTATAGTATCTGTTCTTATCAGTTTAATATCTGATACGTGAACTAATGGCTTACACGATATTAAATTAATTTCTTTAAGGGAAGAGTTCACTACAATAGCTTGCTATTTGAACTTTCAGGCGTCGCTTTTGCGTTGCACTACAGCATTGGCCTGGCGCACCCTCCAAATAGTTAAATTGTTTTCTGATGATACAGTCTACGAAGCAAAAACTCGGAATGTTTTACTAGTAATACAGGAATCTCTCGTATTTGCAGGAAACAAAATGAGGCTGCTTACCATGTGGCACCTTGGTCGCAAGCTCCGTATCATTCTATGAGAACAATCTTCGGATACGACAACGACTGGTGAATTACCAATTCTTCAATCAACGTATCCTTCTTCTTTTAGTTTTATATCAAGTAATCCAATTTCTAGCCTACATTTCATTGGAGCTCGAAAACTTTGTGAAATTGGTGGAACACGATGGTTGATTAATTCCTATACATATCTTTTAGAAGTGGAGGAACGAAGAAAGAATGCGTAATATCTTTGCGTGCTTTCATCCCTCATCGAGAGTAATCTAAAACAAGGTTATTGCAAGCCGTACAAAATGGAAGACGAGTTTATCTTCCCATAAAATTAACATCTAATACGTGAGCTAATGATTCAGTAGATATTAAACAATTTTTTTATTTTTTATTTTTTTAAGGCGAGGCTCCCGTTCGTCTTCTTTGCGTTGCATGACTACAATGGCATGGAACACCCAATAATTCTGGTTCAAACTTCTGCTATGAAACTATCTCAAACGCAGGAAGAAGGGGAGAATATTGAAACATTAGAGGGAAAAAAAATCCCCAACAGAAAAGGAAAAGTTACTGTATTAATTGATCTAAGTACATTGTCTTGATTTTCATGTTGCGAGGCAGATCGTGACAATGTGTCATACAAAACGACTTCGTTCAAGAGATTTTCATTTTGTTTTGGTTCACTTTTTATGCAATCCACTACTAGCCAAAAAAAAAAGAAAGAAAAGGTTAATCCTCCTAGTCATTTAATTGCCATACGACATAAAAAGCTGCAACTTATGGTGGTAATTATCAAGGGGCGGGAAGGGATCACCTGGCCCTCCGAATTCTGGTGAATTTTTTGGGTGATCTGAGTGCTGCTTTTTTGAAGGTTAGAATTGCTCTTTGTAATGCCTTCCAACTGCTTGATAAAATATTTCAAAGAGAAGTAGCTCTTTTTATTTATTATTATTTTTACATATTACCTGGCCAAATGATAGCTCTTTTTATTCATTATTATTTTTACATATTACCTGGCCAAAACATCGTTTGGGCCAAATTACTTTATAATAAAAAAAAGTAGACAAGCATCAACTTAAAATAAATAAATAAATAAATAAATAAATAAAAAGGGGCAAACCCGGAGGTTGCAACATTCCCAAACTCAATTCCTAACGCACAAACTCCTATGACCCCACTTCGGCAATCATGCATATTTGCTAATTACATTGGTTTTGGTTCAACTGATTGCTATTACTTCAATAGAGAGAACATTTTTCGCTATGAATATTGTGAAAAAGTTGATTACCTAACCGAATGGGAGATCAATGGTTGAGTGATAGCATGATGGTTTGTATTGAGAGCAATGTTTTTTCTTCCACTAAAATTGAAGTTATAATGCAGCGTTCACAAATATAAAAACGCTTTGTGGACAATTGTAACTTTTATTGTTATTTGTTTTATAAATTATGCATGATGAAACTATAATTTAATTTTTAAGATTATTATATATGTCTAAAAAAATATTTATGAATTTTTTAAATATAACCATATGAATAACTTTTCTTGCATGCGCCACTCATAATTACCCTAATCAGAAATCCAAGAATTAGAAAAGAAAAGGTTAAATAAAATCTTGGAAGTAATATTTGATGAGTCAATTTATACTATGTATTATTTCCTATTCTTGGTATATTTTGGTAAGATTTTGATACTTTGCTATGTGTTTTTATTGTAGGATATACGAACTTATTTTGAGCATAAAGTAATCAAACGGTGGAATTTTATGAGTGATTCCAATGGGATCGGGTTTGTAAATTTGTCAAGAAGGTTGTGTCAAAATTTCATAATTTTATCCCGAAACATCTGATCGTGGCGAATTAATTTATGCCCAGCGTGCAGTGCTGGCAGCTTATTTGCAACTTTTGGGCTGGAAGATGATGGATTTTGGACTTGGGCTCTTTTTGGAACTTGGAGAGGAGGTCCTAATCCTTAATTCGAGTTGTTTTGGGCCTGTTTTGGAGCCCTGAAAGTCTAGAAACGTGGCTATTTATTTTATAAGCAGATTTCTTAGTCATAATAGGAATGTAATTTCTAGTTATATTTTTATTATTTTATTTCCTAGTTTTTTAGAAAACCTTTTCTATGAGGGTTTTAATTTGGAGTAGTATAAATAAGGCTTTTTTAGCCATTAGGGAGAGGAGAAGAGAACGCACGCACACTTTAGAGAGTTTTTCAAGTTTATTTTCTAGGTGTTTTCTATCCTTATTCTCAATAATAATTTGTTTTATGATTGTTCATAACTAGTTCTTTTGCTAGGGCGAAGCCACGAGCCATAGCATGAATATGTGATTTTATTAATTTACTTATGAATGGATGCATGCTTGCTTTGAATTATTAATCACCGCGATTAAACTATCTAATTGTCTTAGTGATTCGCGACTAGTAGGACAAGTAATTTGATGCAATTTCTGTTGGAACATCACCTTGAAATTGAGGAGGGCTTCTTGTAATTAGTAATTGTAAGTTCACTTAAGGCGAACATCATACTCTTAAGGATTGCATGGCTTTTTTAAAAGGGTTTTCACAAAGCTTAATGAGTCTTGCATGTTTATATTTGATCTGAACATCACAGACGGATTGCATGTTAGATATACATTTTCTCTTGAACATCATGAGGAAAATATGCATTAGAAAAACCTAACTTTCAAAGCATATAGGTAGAAATTCATAAGTAATAGGTAAAATTGCATAGGATTGTTAATGGTGACGGCAGAACCCTAGTGTTTAAATTGTTTTCCAAAACCTTCGTCTTTTGCTTTCCTTACTTTGTCAATTATTTAGTTATTTTTATTTTTACTTCGTTTTTATTAATTTAAATCTCAAAATCAATATTTTACAAACTTTGTTTTACATAATTAATTAAGAGTTGGTGTTAAATACAAATTATTCATTCAATTCCTGTAGAAAACGACATTGTTTGAGCTATTACACTACGATAACCTTGTACTCTTGCAAATATTTTTTGAATGTTTTTATCCCTAATTTTGTAGGTGATAAAAATCCTATCAATATTAGTTGACAATAAGTCAATCTCTTAATTGTAAACCAGTTGCAGAGAAACTACACTGCACTTTCATGCAAACCAATTTTCCAATCCAATCATTAATAGGCAACTTCTTTGAAGGTTCAAATTCTCCATTTGACAACTTGTTTATATATATATATATATATATAAATAATGTGTGTGTATATAAATATATATGGCTGTAACATTATATGTTCATCTACCTCTGGTTTTCTCTTACACAATTTGTAAAAAATGAAAATCCTGCACAGATACTCCAAGCTCTTGAAGTGGTTCTTAAACAGTAAGAATTTCAAACTAACTCTCCTCCCTTGCCTTCTTTCAAAACCCGAATCCGAAACCGAAAGCCCTTGTTCAACTTTCCCTACTGAAAATCCAAACAACGACATCACAAACAAAGAGCTTGCAAAAGTTTTTGATCATTTTGATACCAACAACGACGGCAAGATCTCCGGCGACGAGCTCTTCGCTTACTTCGTATCCGTCGGGGAAGCCATGTCCAACATCGAGGCTCAGAGCGTGATCGAAGAATTCGACAGCAATGGTGACAACTTGTTGGAGTTTGAAGACTTCGTGAAGTTGATGGAAAGAGAGGGCGATGGCAACGATGATCTCAAAAGGGCTTTTGAGATGTTTGAAGTTGACAAAGGTTGCGGATGCATAACGCCGAAAGGATTGCAGAACATGTTCAATCGATTGGGAGATGCCAAATCGTACGATGAATGTGTGTCCATGATTGGAGTGTTTGACCTTGATGGAAACGGAGTTCTTGATTTCCACGAATTTCGTAAGATGATGGTAAAAACTTGAACGTCGCGGTTTGTGTAACGTAACGCTTCTTATGCCAACAAAATATTTATAAAGAGTTGTTTCCACTCGGATGTCTTATCTCTCCACCCACTTTTTAATAAAAATTTTAATTACAAGTTTATTCATTTGTAAAATGATTGATAAGAACCTTAACATATATATAATAATAATAAAAGTGGGTTGCGAAAATATAACATGAGCCCTAGACTTCTATTGGGTTGTGAAAGGAATGGACAATATGCAAGCTGAATTTGAAAAAAAAAGATAAAAAGGATGAGGATAGAAGGAATTCTAGAATGAAAAACTGTGGATGCCCTTTCAAATTAAAGGGTAAGATGCTAAAGATGATGATTGGATATCGATGATAGTTATTAGAGTGCATAATCACACAACAATAAAGTATTTGGAGGGTTATTAATTTGCTGGTAGATTATCGTCGAAAAAGAGTTCATTGTTGGGGAAATAACATTTCAAAATTTTAGGAATAATAGTGGGTGGGAAATAGCATATTAAAGGCCATTTTAGGAATAATAGTAAGTGAAAAAATAGCATTTCAATTTTTCAACTTTTTTATGGTGGGTGGAATTTTAATGTTGGTAGGGAAATAATACATTGAGTGAATCTAGCAGCTCTCTATTTATATTATCAAACTGTAAATTCAAACTAAACATTTTGATACGTTTAATAGGTGATTTAGGTTCATATTTTGGCAACACAAGCATCTTATATTACATTTTTTTTACCGATATTAAGGTGAACCGGTACATTGACTACATCGAGTAGTTCCATTTAGATGATTTTACTTTTTAATTTCTCTAAAATTTCTATGAAGTTTCCTCCCTTTCCTCGTTAGGGCTAAAGGAAAAAAATTGCTTCATAGGTAGGAGAGAAACTTGACTACTGCAATAAAAATGTCACTGTGTAGCGGTATACGAAGCCAATCGAGTATTGACATGCGTTTTAACTTTCCCACGTAATATTGAGACTTGAGACACCGCCACAATAGTATCCTGTTATATGGGAGAGGCTTTTTGCAGGAAAATGACCCAGTATATCAAATATAATAATATAATTGGTTGAAAATTTCAACCAATTGTATTAATGTTACATGATGTACTAGAACGTGTCCCTGCACGAAAATAATTTCTCGTTATATGGAAGTCCTCCACAAGTAGAGACGGAAAATTCTGCATACTGTGCAACGGGAGAAAAAAAAGTAAATCAAATCAATGAATTGATTCATGCATACAGCCACAATCACAAGAATATTGTAACACTCTAGAGTCAATTCCTATGCACTCTTGGCCTCTGGGTTCTAATATGAAAAGGCCAAAAGCTACAACAATGTGGGAAAGAAAAGATTCGGAAGCACCCAAAAAACTCAAGGATTCAGTCCTCAATAAGGAAACAACCCTGTCATTCTAATATGTTCTAGGGTACTTCGAAGCCCGTATTTCTGCACTGCCTGTTGACCGGCCCTGAATCCATCTCCATATACCGGGGACATGTCTGTTTCGAGCTGGTGTAAAAAGAACCCCCCAAGCTTACTCTCAAACGGTGATCTTGTACCCTTCTTTGATGTCCTCGAAGAGGAGGACGACGAGGTTGATGCAGCATTGCTGCCTGAGCCAGACATAAGCTCGGCCTCTAGCCACATGTGAGCTAAAACTTGACAGATACCTTCTTCGACATCTTGACTAAGAGGTCGGTAACCTTCAAGAAGAATTGAGGATCTAGTCAGTGATTTTCTTTTTGATGCCATCTTTAGTTCGCAATTCCTATAGCAAACATGGAACTAAACAAACAAATAAATGGATCATCGAAAATGCACCTTTAAGCCGCAGCCATGCATGCATCATCTCATGAGCTAGAATTGACCCAGTCAGCAACCTGTACACAGATGGTTCTAGTCACGCAACAGATTTAGCCAGGAGTTACAAATGTGCCACAAAACGAAATAGATAGAAACGCACCTTGGAAGACCATACAAGATTAGAATTGCGGTCACCTCACAGCGACGAGTTAGCTTGTAGGGCTCTGTTATCAATCCCGCGGCTTGGTGTCCTGCCCCAAAACGTGGCCGCTTTGAAATCTGGTGGTTCTCGGATCAATACAATATAAGTTGCTAACCCACAAGAAGATACTTTACCAACTGCTGTAGAAGGTGAAAAGAATATATTCATAAAACTCTCACCGTGCTAATAGTTTGTTCCTCAGAAAGGCAAAGCCCTCTAGTCTCAGGCATGTGATAATGGCCCTGGAAATGACAAAAAAGTTGATCACAGTCGGATTTAGTTTCTAAATCTTGAGAAGACAAGCTTCAACGGAAGATGAGCAGATATGATACAACAGGGAAATCTCCGGAGAGACTTGTACATGCATGCTTCTGTATGTTAAAATGTCAATAACATAAATCCAATGGGATGAATGATTTTCATATGCGTTAGTTTGTTAGTATCAGAGACAAATGAGAAAAATGTTTTCGATTAACAATGTATGACTTGCAAAGGATGACTGGAAAACTGTCCCACTTTCATACTAAAAGTATATGGTTTCAACCGATTGTCCTTACATTTCTTTCTCCATCTCTTGCTTCATTTAGCGCTTGTCGTTCAACCAAGAGCAGTGGAACTTGCTGCTCCAACTTCATATTTAAACCTTCATAAAATTCCTGAATATCGAGATATAGGGGTTGGCATTCACTGGTATCCATGACTGCAGAGTCCAAACACTCTAGACAGAGCTTCCGACCATCATCAAGGGGTACATATCTTGTGTCTCGGGCCTGCATGTGGTGAACATAGACATCTTGTTATTCACTCTTTTGCTCTACTCTTTCTTTTCTTATAAAACAATCGGGTTAGCCATATTTCGTAGCATAACTGTGTAAAGTAATTTATTCCAACTGACCTCCATTCGTTCACAACTGCCGCACCGAGGAGTATTATCAATTTCATGAACAGGGCAGTATTTTTGGACCCAAAATGGATGTGCCCTATATTCAATAAGACCAGCAGGGTTTGTTGGAATCTGTCAAAAGATAAATATTACAAAACGAAGAACAACTAACAACAAATCATATACGAGTTGTTTCTCAGACATTTAGTATTCAACTTGAAATAAAATTCAACGAGGCATGGTTAGCACTGTTGTAACTTAAAAAATCAAATCAGATCATGATACTTACAAAGTGCTTGCAAACATCACATTTCGGATGGTAGCTATCCTTGTAGCAAGCTTTATGGTAAGGATACTGCCCAGATGTAGAAAACTACATAAAATGAAACAAATGTAAGATAATTTGGACAACCAAAAGGCATCTTGCAAAAGAACCAGTGCTGAAATTAAACTTATTTTTTGCACCTCATAATCAGAAATTGGTTGGTTGCATGCACGACAGCGGAAACATTCTGGATGCCAAACTGCATTCATGCAATTTAAATATCGTCCAAAACCAATCTCAGCATTGCAACCAGCACAAACCCTATGTCAAAGAATGAGGATACTGTGTCACAATATGGTAAATATAAGCAATGGGCCGACATGGAATATAATGTGAAGTTCCACAAGGAATCATCGATGCAGCAAGAGGAATTGGGTGTTAAGTCTGGTTGATGTGGAGAAACAACTACAATTTCAAACCTTACATCATTCATAGTAAATTGTTAACACTTCAAATCTCATCAACTCACTTTTCTTTATTCATCATTCCTAAACACAGTGATTTTAAAATTCCAATTTACAAGCACATAATAGGGATTCATGGTATAAAAGAGAGTGGGTGGGACTGAGAATACAAAGAAGCATTGAGAAAATGTGAGAAACAAGACGCCCTCAGACAATCACATATTGTTGTTTCAAAGACCATTCTACACGTCCATGAGGTAATCAAGCAGTAAACCACCAAAAGGAAGAAATAGCACTGAAGCGTATCGTATACCTGGAGCCCATTGGGTAGTACATGGGGATAGGATATGAACTTCCATTTCCGTATCGGGGAGGAGGGATAGGTTGATATGTATTTCCATTTCCATATCTGGGAGGAAGGATAGGTTGATTTGTATTCCCATTTCCATTTCCATGCCGGGGAGGAGGGAAAGGTTGATACGTAGTTCCATTTCCATTACCATGTCGGGGAGGAGATTCCACATTCAGACTTTCTTGTATAGCTCTGGCAAGTTGTTCATCTTCTTGCAACTGAGAGTCAGAGCCTATAAGAATAATAAATTCTTATTAATTCATATTGTATAATTTGACATTACAAGAACGAACAAGCACACATGAAGAAATATACAAAGTGGAAACATTTGCAACAGCATTCATAGGAAAAATCACTCACCAATCACATTTTTTCCTTTTTGATTTTCTTCTAAAAGAGATAGTGCAATAGCACGATCTATTTCTTCACTCTCGTTTTCTGACCGGACCTCCTACATGAAGTTTCCCACCACAATATGTTAAACCAGTTCAAGCATACCAAATGAAGATTAAAAGAAGCCTGTGTTCCATAAAGTGATCATTTTCCATATATTAAGAAGTGGTAGATGTTATACCCCTGAACAAGAAGGTCCATAGCTATTTGGATCCTCGTCATTATTGTCATGACAATGCTCCTCCGATATCTTGTGGCTCGAGCCTTTAAAAATCTTGCTAAGCCAACCCATAACGTGTAAGGTCATATGCTCATAGTCAATCAAATTTTTTACTGCACATGAAGACACCATCTGAGTTAATGCAAAATCAACAGCAAAACCAACAGAAAAGAAAATTCATGCTTAATAACAGCCACATCTGAAAACAAAATTACGAAACAATATAAATAAAAACAGCATGCCGGTGCCATTCATGTTTTCAAGTAAATTTAACCAGCTGCAGAACAATACGAAAACCGAAAAAATATACACCTAAACCGATGGCATGACCTATTTGGATTTCATCACCTAAAATTCCAGAAACTGGGTTTTGAAAATCTTGCATGGACACCCCAATTCCAACAACTGATTAATCACTGCAATTGCATTTTTCAACAAGAAAACATACACACACAAAAAAAAACAAAGTAAAACTAGAAAAGCAATTCACCCACCACGCATTTTGACACCCCCACAATGTTCCACCTAGAACTTCAATATGCAGAAATACAGAAATAAAGGCGTGCCTAGTCAATTATTACTAAGAAACCCACATATATATGGAGGAGAGAGAGCGAAGAGAGATTCTTCCATTAACTTGAAGACATAAAACAACTGATCTGAGCTAAACGGTAAAAGGAAAAGGCAGAGAATCAAAATAGTGGAGGAGTGAGTCACCTCCAGAAGGCAGAATTCTGAATGCTAACAGAGCAATCCCACAGATCAGATAAGATCCCAAAGCGATCAAAAGCACCATTTTTTCACAGCTAAAAACCAAAATTTACATAATTTAAACTCCTCCATCTCTCCTCTCTCTGGGTTAATAAAATATAATCTAATCCAGCAGGTAAAGAAACAAAGAAAAAGAAAAGCTTGATCTTTAACTCTTTAAATTCAGAGCAGAATCTGGCAGATGGATTGGGAAGAAAGAAGAAGGAGAAAATTCAAAATCTTTCACGTGTTAACATTAAAGGGAAATCCCAGAAAATATTTAAGCAATCTCATGAAGGAGTACACGAAACTGTTTACGCGATTTCAAAGTCAAGATTTTGGAGCAGGTGTAAAAACCGCAACTTTTGATTGACTTTTTGTTCCGACCCAATTGGGGTTGACGAATTTTTCATCAAACCCAGTTGGGAAACACATCAGAGAAGCCCCTTTTGAAGGTTCTCGAGGAATTGGAAAGAAAAAAATAATTAAAATCCAATCTTTAAATGATATAAAAATTTAAAGTTAAAAACTAAAACTACGTGTAAGAACAGAAAAGCTTGATTTTGTGAAGATATTTTCGAGAAGGAAAATGCGTCGAAGCGTAAAAAGTGGAAGGAATCCGAAAGGAAGAAGCTGATTTCTTTGCCTTGCTTAGATAAAGATTCCAATCTCTCATCCCATCAGCCATTTTAGGCTTTTGGCAAATGTGACATAGCTACAAAGCACTTTTGGTAACGTTTGGGTGAGAAAGTTGAAAGTGTGTGTGGATTACAGAAGTAATTTTGTTGAAAGTGCTTCTATTAAGAGTTTATGTTGTTTGTGTAAATACAATCTTAAAGTTTTTAATCACAAATAGGTTCTGAAATTGACCCACTTAATAAAGATAATTTTTCAAATTAAAAATCGATCTTTAAATATGAATGCTGCAAATCAATGTAATCATTCTATTGTAATTTTGTCAAAACTTATGTTAGTGATGATATTACAGGAAAGGGATCCTCTCCAAATCCCTTCCACCTAATCCTCCTCATCAAACAATTCGGATTCTTGAAATTTGATTCAACGGTTACAAACACGAACTTACTTTAAAAGTTATAATAACGTTAGCCGTTAGATTAAATTTCAAAAACAAAGATTGTTTGATAAAGAGAATTAGATGGAATGTATTAGGAGACGATCCCTTTGCGATATTGCATACGTAATTAAATAATTAATTAATTTAAATTAAAATAAATATAAAAAAATTTAACAATAAAAAAAAAAGAGAACCCAACCACAGGCACCAAGCCACCAACTTCCCCACCCTAATCGCACCCAATCACCCCAAGCCCACGTGTGTCAAGAGTCGTCGGAGTCCTTCAATTGACGGCATTATGGGGAATAAAAAACAGCCGGAGCGCCACCATGTTCTTACAGCGCCAAGCACTTCGATGACGATTTTCCTCCGTAGGAAGGCGTAGCGAGGCCGGCGAGTAGTAATCCTAATAGTACGATTAGGTGGACGACAGCGAAGCACTCCATCGTCCGCCACTGCTATTCTCTCTCTTCTGCCGTCGAAAGTGCTAATATTTAATTAGACTTGCGGGTCACACATGTGTGACATTATCCATTAAGATAAGATATGACGAAGTTCTAACAGAAGATCAACATTAATTTACAACATCCATATTCAAGAACTACATTGATGGATTTTCAAATTTAAGAATCATCTTAATTGAACGGATCAATTTTTGGAACCGTTGTGCCAGGCAAATGGTGTAAATTTGTAAACAACATGTTAGAATCTCATTGACAATGATACTATTTATTGCCTCATGATTTTGTTGTACGTTGGAGTCAAATTAACTTTGCCACTCTCATATGATTCTGGAGCGCATTCTTATTTTGATCATATTATTTTTAATTTATGAACAAATAATCAATCGTCAATTAGAATGTAACGGTACAATTTTGTTTGATTTGCGCTATAATTAAAAGAAAAATAAAAATCAAATCGAAAATTAGCCGGTTTGGTTCATGCATTGTATACTTGAGCTCAATTATTTCTTTTCTAAGATTAAAGCAAATTATAGCATAATTTAGCATGTTTGTTTAAGTGTTCTATTTTATTAACTGAAAAATTATGTGTTAATTATTATAAGTGGCGATCCATGCATATACAAATCATCATTCCTCGAATGCTTCATCGACTACGTGCTCCTTATTTAAAATTGTTTTTGTAATATTAATATATTCAAGTTTGAAAAACAAATGTCTTTGACAAAAATAAAAAAACAAAAAACAAAAACAAATGTCATTTTCCCACATGCCATTAGTTGTTAATTTTATTTTGTTGATGAAAGGGTGTGACATAATACACAACTGAGCGTAGTAACGTTATAAAATTCACACAGACGATTATATTTGGTGGGATAAAACTTAGTTGTTGTTGTTGATGAAAGAGTGTGACAATATCAAAGTGTTCATCTATCCGGAAGGTTTGTGGGAGTTTAGCCGGATTTGTTCCGCCTGATAAGTGATCCTACTATAACTCATTAGTCATTTTGCCGTAGGGATCGGAGTTAATTTGGTTGTAAGTTGAGATGGGGCGAACGATTTACTTGTTTTCGTTTTGAATGATTAGTCACTAAAGGGTTTACTTACATTTGGTCTCATGTTACAAAGAAAGGAGAATGACATCTTTATTTATTTTTAACAATCGATAAGATAACTACGGATATACTCATAACAAGTTACAATGAATCACAATTAATTATTGAACTTATTAGAACTGTGTATATCGCCAATGCACACGTGAGTGAAAACTAGTATCTTCTTCAATTAAGTAGAATCAACTGTTCATGTCCACAAAATAGTATATTTACCCAAAATGAAAGGTCAACCATATATGCATGTAGATTTAGTCCTTTAACATTGGCGTTGGACCTTGTTTTCTTCGACAAGAAAAATAGAAATGGTCCAAATGCAAAGTATGAATGCAGTTTAATTTAATAGGTTGCTTATTTAAGCAAATCCGAATGTTGTCATGGTCATAGACTAATTGGTGGCATGCTGATCGATGCCAACAAAAATGGCCTTGGCCGAAATTAGGTGAAACAAACCAGACGAAATCTTAAGCTAATACAAAACAAATAGACAACTTTTCAAACAACTTTCATTTTCTTGTTTGTAATTAAAATTTAAAACTAATACGATTAGCACAAAATACTAGATTGTTTCTTTTGGCAATCAGGTTCTCTTTAGAGCACTTTTACCCCACTAAGGCAACAATTGTTCAGACAATTGGGTAAAGGTAATTATTGCTTTAGTATATGGTAATTGTATGAGTGCATTTCTATCATGTATAAATATTTTTTAATAATTAATAATAAAAAATTATGTTTAATTACAAATAAGATTTTTAACCCATTCCAATCATGTGTCATGATTTTGTAATTTTTTATAATTTTCAATATTTATTTCTTACTTAATTAATATGAACGGTTGAATTACAATTTTTTTATATCCAACAACCCATAGTGTGCCAAGTGGGACACAAACAGGTAAAAAATGATTTTTCTTTTTCTTTTTTTTGGAAAAATCTGGAATGTAGGATAGAAAACTTGTGCAGATCAAACAACTGAGGGGGTTAATGCGCCTACAACGTAGGCCCCGGTGCTACATATTTATCCGACTAATCACTCTCACACGCGTGTAAAGTGCACGCACCTGACTCAAGAAAATTATAACGTGAGTGACGCCAATGTGACACCATTCTAACGTTACTATGACGCCACCTTGATGTCACACTACCTCAGGCTATAGGTTGGGTGACTTAAGATTGGGAGGGGTGTACTTGCTGTTAGGCCTGTGTTTTTTGAGCTTCGTTAATGTTTCCTCCGTCCAAGAGAAGAAAAAAGGCTCACGTACTAGGATACAAACATGAATGAAGCAAATTCTAAATTTTTAATGTTATATCATGGAATGGAAGAGGCAAACATTTATACAAGTTAGTGAGTTTCTTTACACTAACTGGTCCATGAAATCCACTGATGTTTGAACAGTTAGATGGTAATTGTTAAAATTCAAGCATGCAAAATTTAATTGTTCGCGGTGCATACATTGGTGCATTATCAAATTTTTGTAAGTTACAAGGGTTTGCTAAGTTTTAAACAAATATGAGCTTTCACTGGCTTATGATCAGAACTATGAATGTCGTCCATTGACCCGTAGTAATGCAAAGTTGCCTTGATTTCGTCGGAGTCTTTCGTCTTGAACAAAATCCGGTCGGTCCACGATGGCACTCTCACCTGAAAACGTCCGTTGGTGAGGATTGAAGAACCAAATGTAATTATACTTACAATTACGAATGGTAAAATGTGCATGTGATTAGAGATGAAATATTGACTATACATACCTTGTAACTTGTATCATAGTTGCTACTTCCAATGTCATATTTATATGTGGGCTTGAACGTTAACGTGCCCTCGCTATAACCTTCGAAGATCTGTCCTCTCCCAGCCTCTTGTAACAGTTGGTCGTTGCAAGTGAGTAGCTGCATTGCATGTAAACACACAAAAAAGATCAAACAGATATCTTGATGAGCTAGCTAATTAACTCTGAAATCAATTAGTTTCAGTTGAAGTTTCTTTTATCCTTGAAGTTTCAAAGCCATGTTATCAGACTTGTTCTCAATGTGAACACTTTGATAATACTATTATAAGTGGTGCATTTGGCCTATTGAGTAGTGTGTCACCGTTTTAAAGATCTACTACACTATTTGGTTAGTTAGTCAACCATGACACTGTCTGATTGGCTACAACATGTTATTCAATTGGTGCCCTAGAAAAATTGCATCAAACGAGCCAAATAAAAAAAAATGAAGTGATGAAGAAAACTTACTCTCTGGAGATCATTGTTGATTAGGTTTCTTGCTGGGTAGTTGTCAATTCCTTGTAATCTGTAGTTGAGATCTCCCAACCAAACAGTGATTTGGGGAGGTTTAGCATAAGGGTTCAGCTTCCCAGAGAAAAGAGATTCTGATACGTCTCTAAATTCCGAGTTCCTTTTCTCCACGTTGTGAGCATGAGCTACCAAAAAGACCACAAAAATGAATTAAAACACAAAGTCTCAAATCTATGGCAAATCTGTATACATACATATATATACATAGAAATATTTCCATGTGTGTGTATGCTAGCTGGGATAATTACCAGAGAGATGGCAAGAGATGAACACCATAGGAATGCCTTTGTAGTAAAGGTGGATTGCCACAGCGCCTTTTTTTCTCCTAAGTAATCCTCCAAAACATCCTACCGATAGCTTATCCATCTTCAATTCTGCGTCAATCATATTTGGGAGAGAAATATTAGATAAAACTGAAGCAAATGCGGTCTTGGCTTTGTAGGAGAAAATTAATGAACTCGAACGCGAGTCTAGAGTTCATGATCGTTTCATGTCTTACCTCTGATGAACAAATCAGAGTCCTTTGGCCCAAACACGTAGAGGTGTATAGATTGCATGATGGCTTTTCCTAACAAGCTTCATTCATTATTCCACACAGAACAAGGAGAAACGTAATTAATTAAGGTCGAGATTATTAATTATAATGTTCATTTAATTACAAACTTTCAATTCCTCACTAACACAAAAACCCTAATTACGAACTGCAAATAATTAAATATATCTTACGTACATGTGGGAGTCAAGCAGCGCTGCCTTTAAAAGTCGTGAAATATTTTTACGGGGCACCTCCTGAAGACCTACCACCAGAAGATCAGACTTCCGGCTGTTTCCAACCAGCTCCGCCAAATCTTCGTAACAGACCTGCATATTGCAGACCGATCAAGAATAAGAAGAAAAAAAATTAATCATGAAAAATACATACCTAGCTAGAATTAATATGTACGTAACTACTGGTTAAACAATTACTAATTAATGATCAGTAATTAAGCTGAAATTTGTTTGTTATCATTCATTAAGCATGCAGCAAAATTGAACTAGCTCGAGATCTGAGTACCTCGAGAAATCACAACGGAAACAAAATTGAAGTAGCTACGTACCTGACCATTCATGTTCCAGGTGACAACGGAAACACAAAGATCTGAGTAGCTCGAGAAATCACAACGATTATCTGCTCTCACAGTCTTGATTCCTTCATGCGATGTCGTTGCACCCTGGCTGTCCATTGTTTTCCGCCTTAACAAACGCATCAATTGTTTCCACTACTGATCTTTCCAAGAACAAATAAAATCCACAGGACCAACCCTATAATATATATATATATAGAGAGAGAGAGAGAGAGAGAGAGAGAGTTTGAAGAGCTTTATCTCCTTTTCTTCTGCAAACACTAATCTCCAAATTCAAAACGGAGAAAACGGGAAAATGCTAGATTTGAAGGGAAAGAGGGGAGGATAGACTTTGCATTTAGCCACATTGACATTGACTTATATACTAATGCATGCACCACAAGAAAAAAAAGGAAACTTAATTATTAGCCACAATTATTTTCCTATTGGCGGTGGGATATTTTTTGGGATATGAGAAAAAAGGGAAAGTCGAAGTTGTAAAATAGACGTATATTGTCTTGTAAGACATGACTTCATTTGTCCACGAGTTAGGTTAGACAACGTTGAAAAAATACCATAGACAAGTTAAACCAAACTTGAAAAGGACTATCGATTCCTTCGTAAGCTCTTATATAAACCATATGAATTTTGATGATATAACAAAACGTACGTCAGAATTTTGGTCGAGTACGGCACCGCCGAAACTTACACAGTAGGGTTTACAAACTCGAGAAACAGTGCCAGCCTGCCGGGCATGATCGGCGGTGCCTGCATACCGGCGGTTAATTTATTGGCCGTATGTTAAGGCGTTCTGCACCCTGTGCTGTGCATGCGTGGCCGTTTACGTGCACTCGTTTTCAACTTATTCGAATTTCTCGATTTCACATTTCAGAAGTTGCTTGCTGGCTTGGAAGTGAAGAAGGGCCGGTAAACGAAAAGTACATGTGATGCACGGAAATGATGATATTCATCTTCGTGTACAAATGCTGCATTCTGCATGCATGCTAGATTAATGTAGAAGCTAGGTAGAGTTGCGACCTTATAATTTTCTTGTCAAATTTGAACACAAATTCCAAATGAATTGTACAATCGAACAAATTAATTTCAACAAATATTATGTTGAGAGTAAACATGCACATTCACATGCGACTTGCGAGTCTTGTCTAATTAGAAAAGTTAAGATCCTATTTTTATCAAATTTTGGATCATTGTTTGAAAAAAAAAAATTAAAAAAAAAAGATTGTTTTATTAGTACCCTACAATCTTATGAATATACCTAATTTTTTTTAATTTCGTTGAACTTTTTTTTTTAATCCTTATTTAAATTTGAAAAAAAAAAAAAAAAAAAAAAAAAAACAAACAAACAAACCAGCACTCACCAATGCAACACCCTATTCCCTTGTCGACATCCAAACAACATACACCACCATTAACGAAATTCCATTGATCTCAATAATTCATAGAAGATAGTCTTGATAATTTTATGTACCCAAACATATGCCGACCCTATATTACAATTAAAGAATGCTTATCTTTTCCATATGTTTTCTTTGTCATAGCCATCAAATAGGTATTCTTGATTCCAGCATTTGAAAATACAGTTTCTACAAGATATTAAAGATCTTGCAGAACGATGGGGGAGGGGGCATGGGAGTGGAGTGGCTATCGTGGGCCATTGACGCCGGTGAAATAGTATTTGGTCATGAAGCCCAAACCTCACCATTTTTAGAAAATTAATAAAAAGCCTGTCGTAAAATTTTGATATTCAAAAACTCTTAAACAACTTAATTAGTATTTTATTTAATTCAAAACTCTTGTAAAGTGTGACATTCTTTTTGTTTTTGTCCTTATAAGAGAAATTGTCTGTGTTCTTTGATAATTTTTTTTTTATGAGGGGCTTTTTATTAGTTCTCCAAAACTTTCCCTACGAACACTATTGTATTACGTAGCTTTTATGGATAATGTTAGAAAGATTTAATGTGGCATCCCACATCGTCCAGGGGAGTGAACCTTATATGTATATTCCCATCCCTACCTAGTACGAGGCCTTTTGGGAGCTCACTGGCTTCGAATTCCGTAGGAACTTCGAAGTTAAGTGAGAAGGGAGCTAAAGCAATCCCATGATGGGTGACCCACTGAGAACTTGCTCGTGAGTTCCCAAAAACAAAACCGTGAGGGAATGGTAAGCCCAAAGCCGACAATATCGTGCTACGGTAGTGGAGCGGGCCGGGGAAGTGATCCGCCCCGAGGCGGGATGTGACAATTTGGTATCAGAACCTAACCCTGACTGCGTGTGTGCCGACGAGGACATCAGGCCCCTAAGGGGGGTGGATTGTGACTTCCCACATCGTCCAGGGGAGTGAACCTTATATGTATATTCTCATCCCTACCTAGCACGAGCTCTTTTGGGAGCTCACTGGCTTCGAGTTCCGTAGGAACTTCGAAGTTAAGCGAGATGGGGGTTAGAGCAATCCCATGATGGGTGATCCACTGGGAAGTTGCTCGTGAGTTCCCAAAAACAAAACAGTGAGGGAATGGTAAGCCCAAAACGGACAATATCGTGCTACGGTGGTGGAGCGGGTCCGGGAAGTGATCCGCCCCGGGCCGGGATGTGACATTTAATTTTTGAAACAAATTTGCAAATTAAATAATGTGTCACCAATAGAAAATTAGCACATTAATCAATATTTAAGTGATAAATTATCAACATCCACATCATTTGGTTGACATAATTTGATTTAAAATTTTGGTCTCTCTAGCATTACCCAGCTTTTATATATAAGAAGGTTAAGTTAAGAAATATCAATGATGTTAATGATGAATCATGCTAATCCAAAATACCATTATGGCAACGTAGCAATTTCTTATTAGACAAACCCTAACCATGTGGCGCCCTATTGAGTGAAGGTCCGCTATCTTCTCCAGTACCGTTTTAGGCCATCTCCAACCGAAATGGCTAATATAGCCCCGTCTAGAATTATAGCCTTTTAAAAAAATATTTTTAAATGAGCATGCCAAGCTATATTTATATATCATCTCCAACTAAAATTGACTAAACATAGCCCCTCAATAATTCATAATTGTTAAGTTTATTCTTTAACTTATTGGTATTGTCACATGTTGGTACTGTTACATATTGTTTAAGTTTCATGTTAGTATTGTTACATATTTTATTAAATATTTTAATATTACTTGCATGCTAACAATTTAGACATTAAGAAAGGGGTGTGTATGAAAAGAGTGTTCGAGATGAATAGAATGTGAAAAATAGAATAAAATGAGGTAAGGTAGTATGTAAGGGTGAAAAAAAATGTGAGAAATGGTGTAGAAATGTCATAGGTATTTATAGAAAAAAATTAATTGGTGAGCCGGCATGGGCCTGGGGGTTATCAGACATTCACTAGTGATTCTTATATATACAAGTTATGATTTGAGATATTGCATAACATGCTAGGTTTCGGAAAACCTATGTTTATCATAATATATATGTGTTTTCATAAAACTTGGAGGTTAGTACGTTGATAATTGTTTTATTATATATATCAACTTGATCTACTCATGTTTGTTTTGCGCCCCCTTCAGGACTTAGAATCGAGGCACTTCCGCATTGGCATATTCGAGTCCTCATGGTGTAGGATCCATCCTTTGTTTCATTTAATTTTATATTATTTCTTTTAGTGTTCTAATTAGTTGTATACTTTGAACACGGTCCTTAAATACAATCGAGTTCGAAATATAATAAAGGTCTGAGTCAGGATGTGACAACTGTTGATACACAAGGTGGAGGTGGCAGGTTGGGCCCAACAAACAGGCTGATGGGGGACTGGAAATAACCTACCCGATAGCTAAAAGGCTGTCGTTTAGCCTAGTGGGTTCCACTTGTTTGTGGTCCAGTCTTTCACTAGAGTTGATTTTTTTTAACAAATCGGGCTAAAGACGTCTAATAGCCTCTGAGCACAACTCTCTCTCATCCATCAACTCTGTTCAGGTCGGATGCAGATGGCCTCGGTTATCCCCTCTACATTCTTACAGCAAATTACTTTACTTCATCCCCATTTCATTCACTCCCACTGCGTCTCTGTTGCGACGAAGATCCTCCGTTTAATCAGTAATTCCGTGCTACTTTTTTCTTCGAATTTGTATGTGATAATTTCTTCTCTTTTTATCAGCATCTCGCTTATTTGATTAATTATTCGGATTTGATTAATTATTCTTCTCCATGAAATGCTTGCTATTCCTTACATGATTATAATTTCTGAAATTCTTAATCTTTGTTTGGGTGATGTGCTTTCCTCGCAGTTATCTCGGAAAAGGAAGCTGACCCGGCTCAATTTCTCCATATTTCTGGACCAAATTTGAAGTGAAATGGTGAGCCTTTTGATTTAATTCTGTGTAATTTTAATAATTCCATTCAATTTTATTAATTTTGTGCGTTAATTATGCTTTTCCTGTGACTCTGGATTGTTCTTATGGTAGCCTGAAGGTAATAAGGGATTTTTTTTTTTTTAATTCACCTTTTTGGAGAATTAGTTGCATTTCTATGGAAGTTTTATTGACATACGATATTCTAAATTACTCTAATTTACGGGGAGGGTGATTAGGCACACTGCTCTGGCCGACTGGCCTAACCCGTACAGTGCTGCATTTTTATGAAGTTGTGTGAAAGAAGCTAAATTGTTTTGTTTTTCTTTTCTTTTAATCTGCCTTCTGCCCTTAACCTAAATCTAGTAGCTCTATTTGTTGTTGGGTTTGTTATGGAGAGTAGAAATTTTGCCTCCGTTGATCTTCCTTTCTGGTTGGCATTTTAGGGGTGAAAACAGAACGAAGCATTGCTTCTTCGGTTTTATTGTCGCCAAATGAAATCTGACAACCGGTTATCTCTCTAACAAACTCAAACACACGAAGTTGCAAACTTGCAATGATCTAGAAACTACTGGTCATTGTATGAATCTGATCGTTTTTAATTACTTGAATTTTGCAGAAGCAAAGACAAACACCCAAGTCCCTTTCCAAAATGATGGAGATGGATTTGGATAGAATTAGCAACCTACCGTGTCATGTTATAGATCAAATTTTGTCATGTTTGCCAATTAGGGAGGCAGTGCGAACAAGTGTTTTGTCGGCCAAGTGGAGGTACAGATCTGCTATGCTTCCACAGCTTGTGTTTGATAACCACTGTGTCTCGCCTCAAAACCAATCAACCTTCGTCAACATTGTTGATCATGTGCTTTTACTTCACATTGGTCCCGTACACAAGTTCAAGCTGTCAAACAGGGACTTTCTGGCCACTACTGATATCGATCGGTGGATACTTCATCTGTCAAGAAGCTCTATCAAAGAGTTCATACTTGAAATTTGGAAAGGGCAGCGCTACAAAATGCCCTCATGCTTATTTTCTTGCCAGGATATGACTCATTTAGAGTTGTTTAATTGTTTGCTTAAACCTCCATCGACTTTCAAAGGCTTCAAGAGTTTGAAGAGCCTTGACCTTCAGCATGTTACCCTGGCCCAAGATGTCTTTGAAAATATGGTTCTTCGATGTCCTCTGCTTGAGAAGTTGACTGTGATGAACTTTGACGGTTTCTCCCATCTCAACATTGATGCGCCAAATCTCCAATTCTTTGATATGGGAGGTAAATTTGAGGATGTTAATTTCAAGAGTACCTCAAATCTGGCTGTAGTTTCCATTGGCCTGTATGAGCATGTTGGCAACTCCTATAGACGGGTTCCTAGCAGTTCTAGCAATCTGCTCAAGTTTTTTGCTCACCTTCCTGGCATCCAAAGACTTGAAATTCAGAGTTACTTTTTAAAGGTAACTAATGGGTTGCCTAGTTAGTCTTACTTTTCTTTTAGTGATCATTACCTAAGGAATTTGAGCATATTCGTTGAGTTTTATGTTATCCATCTTTTCCCTTCCAGTATTTGGCTATTGGTCCTGTGCCAGGAAAGCTGCCTAAACCATGTCTAGTTCTAAACTATCTTTCTCTACGGATAAGCTTCAACGATTTGGACGAGGTCTTGACTGCTGTATGCATTTTGAAAAGCTCTCCTGCTCTACAAGAACTAGAAATTCTGGTGAGGTTTATTCCATTCATGCATGCAGGAATGAAATGTAGGATTCGTCCTAAGTTCAGGAATGTGATACCATAGACCTTTTCCTTTATGCAGGTCCGCCCAGAAGACTTGACTGTTAGTGGAACAGTTGACCTTCAGTTAGGTGAAAACTGGAACTGCCCTATCACTCAACTGCGACTCGTGAAACTAAACGGCATCTCAGGTACCAAACGGGAACTAGAATTCATCAGATTTCTACTTTTGAGTTCACCTGCGCTCGAGAGGATGACTATGAAGCCTGCATCAGTCGACTGTGCTTGGGAGATAGTTAAAACTTTGCTTCTGTTTAGGCGTGCCTCGGTGCAGGCAGAGATTCTCTACGTCGACCCATGATTCATCAATCAGTTTCGACAGGTAAGCAGGAATGAATGTAGGTTTGGTAGAGATGTTTATGATGTATGTTTGTTTGTATGAACAAAATGTGTTTGCGGTCCTTAGTAACCCATCTCACTAGCCCACCTTAAACAGTCTCTCTCTCTCGACGTCCAAATATCTCTCTCCAACGGTCCGGATTTCTCTGGAGTGTGACAAGTTCGGAAAAACTTATCAACCTTTGTTACTACTATATATAAAACGGTATTAATTTTCTAATACAAAACGATCTTAATCGACTTTTTCCACATGTGCTTTCAAATGAAAGGCTATATGGTGAATCATTGAAGAAATTGTATAACACGTCTTCAATCATATGCTTCATAAAGTACAATAATTATATAAAATTAAAAACCGGGTTTATTTATCATAAAAAATAAATCAAGTCAAGTCGTATTTTATGTGGCTGCCATAGTTGTTTGTTGTGTTTGGTGAAAATCGACCTACCTATCCGGAATTTTGGTCAACTTCGTGCTAAAAACGTACTTGGTTACCGTTCGTTTGATTCGAGGAATTTATTATAAATCGTCCTTTATGTTTTGGTAACTCATCGGTTTGGTTATTCTTGTTTTAATGTACCCTTTAAAGAAAGGGATCATTATTTTGTTTTCAAAAAATTGGGGTTAGTTGTGGACCCATGCTGCATTGAACTTCAACATCCGAACCGTTCATTTTGTAAGTTTCAATTCATAGATTACATTTACAAAAAATCACTTTAATCAGAAATCATTTACTTATTTAATTGATAAGATTAACATAGTGTTCATCAAATTCTTGAAACTCAATTAGATGTTGTAAATATTTTTTAATTTTATTAATATTTTGTAAGGATGATTTTTAAGATGCAATATGAAAAATAAACCGTTTGAATCGTTGAAATTTGAGTTTTGGCATTTTCTTAAAAAAAAATTGAAATTCTGAATATAAAGCTATTCATTTGTGTTTTTATTAGTAGAGTTAGTGAGTTAAATTAATAGTGGTTGGGTTAGGACGAGAGAAAACGATGAGAATCGAATTGCATACTTATGATTGCTCTCCCACAATCTAATAAAGTACATAAAAAAAAAAGTACCTTTATTCTAACCATTGAAATTACGGCTACTTTTAAATTTTTTTTAGCCCTCTCCTTACTTCTTATCCTTTGTATTTGCTAATTATTTTATTACAAATTGGGCTCTGCTAAAAATACTATACTTGGAAATCCTATGAAAATAAGGCAAGAATATCACCACATCAAGAAAAAAAAATCTGAACCGTCTAATTATTCTTCCCATTTTTGTTTTTTTTATTTTTCTTTTATGGTCCACATTAGTCAAATCCACATTTTCAACTAACTTTATCGGGGTAGGTTTATTTTTTCTCTTTTCTCATTTCTCATTTTTTCTTATATATTATTTTTTATCTTATTATCTTTATAAATAAATTAATATAAAATATTAACGTGATTAAATTATAACCGTTCCAAAAAAAAAAAAAAAAAAAGAAATTAAGTAAGGAGAGAATCGTTCTCCGATTTTATCTCCGTAACTTTGTATGAATTTGAACAGCTGAGTCATCTCTCTCTCTCTCTCTCTGTCTACATTAAATGACGTGAACAACTGAATCACTCATCTCTCTCTCTCTCTCGATCAGTGCGGCTGCGGGGAGTGGACCTGCCCGTGTCGACGTCCACTCGTTTCCTGCAAAATATGCAACCACCATTCAAACGATGGACTGGTGACGCAAAAACACACAACACAGCAGACACCGGGTATTTCAACCACCCAAAGCCCCCTAACTCTCCCCATTTTCCCAACTATAAACACGCAAGATACAACATTCTCTCTCTCACTCTGTAACTCTCTCTCTCTCTCTCTCTCTCTCTCTCTATTCCTAATTATAACTTTTCAAACAGCTGCTTTTGAGCTGAGGCACATGGAGGCTGGCAATGACAACCACAATACGCCTCTCCTGGTTTCCAACCACAGCGGCCATGAGGACGGGGGAGAGGAGAAGATCGAATTTGTTAAGCAGTTCGGCATCGAGTCCAAGAGGCTGTGGAAAATTGCCGGCCCTGCAATCTTCACCGCCCTCTGTCAGTACTCCTTGGGTGCCCTCACTCAGACCTTTGCCGGGTTTGTCGGTGACCTCGAGCTAGCCGCCGTCTCCATCGAGAATTCTGTCATCGCGGGACTCGCTTTCGGTGTCATGGTAATGGTCCGAATATCTATCAAGTCATTCTCTTTCTTTTATGATCACTCATCCGATCCGATCCGATCCAATATAATCCACTCAATCTTAGTCATCAAAAACAGGTTACGCGTGCTACATGGTCTGTCGAGATGAGACAAATAATTTATTCGACCAATCACTCATTTATATTTGTATGCAGTGAGATTAATGCTGGCATTTTTGAGTCATGGCGTAACAAAAATGTTATTTCAAGTAAAAAAAACAGTTTTTTTGCAAAACAAAGATAAATCTACGTAAAATAGATGTTCCTCTCTTGATCTTCCAAAGCAGAGCGCCGGGAGCATTAGAATGTGATTCCCCTTATCATGCATTTTCTCTTTATTATACTCATGGCTATATTTAGCATTAAATTTGTTAATTAAAAATAATACAAATAATAACTTTTTTGTCTTATATACTTGGAGTGATTTATGGCTTTAGTATTTGTAATCTAGCTTAGTTAAAGTGTTTGGAAAGGGATCCTCTGGATCATCAAATTCGGGGATCAATGTAATTGAAATTTAATCGAATGACTTAAATGATTATAATTTTAAAATGAGTTTCTATTTGTAGTTGTTGAATTAAATTTTAATGGTCTGAATTCTCGAACTTGATAAATTAGGAGAAAATGATCCGGAAAATATTCATTTCCATAGTGTTTGACTAGTTGTTCAGAAAAAAAGTGCGTGACTATTGAAAAGTGATGATTCTGATTTGTGTTATGGGCGTTGCAGTTGGGTATGGGAAGTGCATTGGAAACACTGTGTGGGCAAGCGTACGGTGCGGGTCAGATCCGGATGTTAGGGGTGTACATGCAGAGATCGTGGATCATTCTGCTGGTGACAGCTTGCGTTTTGGTTCCCGTCTATGTGTGGTCCCCACCCATTCTCGAGCTAGTTGGAGAGACCACCGAGATTTCCGAGGCCGCCGGTTGGTGATTTTTGCTTTTTTGGTTACGTATTAGTGCTTCTTTCGAACTGAAATTTAAATATCGAGAAATTAAAAGAAAATTGTTATTAGGATTTCAAAAATTTCATATATAGAATGAGATTTTTAAAATGTTAATAACACTTCTTAATTAAAAAGAACAATAATAGCATGATCGAAATTTTAAATTAAATAATGTAATTATTGATGATTCGATTATTATTTAAGTATTAATTAACATACTTATTTCTTATTAATAATATATTATTTAATTTACAAATTTGATTTAAATTTTTGATCTATCTTACACTACTTAATTAAAAATTGTCATGGATCACATCAAAAGAAGTCACATGTTTAGCAAAGTTTGATTAGACTAGTTCATTAGAACAATGTGTCCATCTTTTTATGGAACTGGATCGTTTTCTGAGCTCATACATATCCGGATCGTTGAATTTTGATTCAACAGTTTTAAATAGAGGGTCATTTTAAAAATTATAATAATTACAGCGATTGGATCAAATTTGAACGGTCCGGATGGATTACTTCTACGAATCTCCATTCTGAGCTCAGGAGGATCCAGTTTCTCTTTTTATATTTAAATGTGGGCTCCTTTTCCGTAAGTTACTCTAATTTAGTACATATCTCGTCTCGTTGAAATCACATCTCTCTACTCTCTAGTTTGAAAATTAACTTCCCACTAATCATTTATGCGTGTTTTTTTTTTTTTTTTTTTTTTGGTGGTATAGGAAAGTTTGCAGTGTGGATGCTTCCACAGTTGTTCGCCTATGCCCTCAACTTTCCAATTCAAAAATTCTTACAAGCACAGAGGAAAGTTAGCGTGATAGCCTGGATCTCAGCTGCAGTACTTGTAGAACATGCAGTTTTCAGTTGGTTGCTGATGATTAAGCTCGGTTGGGGTCTGACTGGCGCAGCGATCACACTCAACGCTTCGTGGTGGCTCATCATTATTGCCCAGTTGCTCTACATCTTCATCACCAAGTCAGATGGTGCTTGGAGTGGATTCTCTTGGCTTGCATTTGCAGACTTGTGGGGATTCGTTAAGCTCTCCTTAGCTTCTGCTGTCATGTTGTGGTAAGTAGTCCGGCTACGGAGCAAGCTTACGTTCGTTAATGAGTAACAGACTGTTAATCTGTCATGAGTTGGTGAAATTTGGGGGTGGAGGAATGGCAGCTTTGTTCTTAGTGAGAAAGAAGGTGGATGTTTGGAAACTAGTAAAAGAGAAAAATTGTGTCTTTGGTTTGAAAGACACTGAGAGTTTTGGAAGAGTTTTATTTGACCGGTGTTTTAAATTTAGTGATTCATATTAGGTAATCAATAACTTAGGTACTTTCTAGTAACTTATGAAACCGCTTGAATTATGATTTTATAATTTTTAATATTTTTTTGCATATAATTTTTGAATAAAATGTATTATATTTAAAATTTCAATATTATTTTTTTCTATAAATTTTTTGACCTTTATAATTGGGACCTTCCGAGTTTAAAATCCAGAATCCGTCATTGTGTGAATACATGATGTTTATGCATGTTTGATAATTTTGATGCACGTCCCTTCTTTGATAAAGAATGAACATCATGCACAGAGAATTTTGTCGTGCTAAGTTTTTTTTTTTTTTTGTTTTTTTGGAATAACTGCAGCTTGGAATTCTGGTACTTGATGGTGCTAGTGGTTATAACCGGCCGTTTGACGAACCCTTTGATCCCAGTTGATGCCATCTCTATTTGGTAAGGTACTTAAATTGTACAGACCTATGAATTCAAATTTGGACCTCATATTTCTTCTCGTTTTATGCAGCATGAACATAAATGGATGGGATGCAATGATTGCAATCGGGTTTAATGCTGCAATCAGGTAAACGTATTTACTTACGTTCTCATCGTCTGGCCAGTCTTTTTGTAACTTGTTGATTTTGTAGTACAACTAATGACCAATAGGTCATGAATTCGGTTTTCTCTGAATCATGATGTCCCAAATTTTCTAACCACGTGATGTTGCAAAACAAACAGTGTTAGAGTATCAAATGAACTTGGAGCTGGTAATTTCCGGATGGCCAAATTCGCAGTGATAGTGGTTTCGACGACTTCCATCGCTATAGGGCTCGTCTGCATGATCGTAGTTCTCACGACGAAAGATTATTTCCCCTACCTTTTCACCAACAGTGAAGCCGTTGCGGAGGAAACTACTCAACTTGCAGTGTTGCTTGGATTCACAGTCCTTCTCAACAGCCTTCAACCAGTCTTATCTGGTAATTAAATACAATTAACCACATAATTAACCAAGACTTTCGCCTATACATATATCTATCGATCGGTTAAGTGTTCTTTTTCTTGACAATTTGTTGTGTTTAATTTGTTTTTGAAGGTGTTGCTGTTGGAGCTGGATGGCAATCTCTTGTTGCATACATCAACATTGGGTGTTACTACGTTGTCGGATTGCCGGCCGGAATACTTCTCGGATTCACATTTAAATTTGGAGTCGAGGTGATACAATTAAACGACTTGACTATTTTGGAGTACCAGTAACAATTTCATAACTCTAATCTCTCCCCTAATTCCGTTTGTCAAACTCGTGCTGTTTTGTAGGGTATCTGGTCAGGAATGATTGGTGGCATTGTCTTGCAAACCATAATCTTGATAATAATCACTTCCATAACTAATTGGAAGAAAGAAGTAAGTACTGAGTTCTTACTCTTGATTATAACCCTAGATGGGGTTAATTTGCTTAAGCCGATGTTAATTATGTCACGAAATGCGCAGGCTGATGAAGCGGAGGACCGTGTAAGGAAGTGGGGAGGAGGAGGAAGAGATGCAGATATGTAAATCGAAGACGAAACCATCGAAGTTAAAGAGTGCATGACTAGTCACGCGGAGCTTTTGCGGTAACCATCGGCAATGCAATTATGCATTGATTCATTGCGCTGCTAAACCTCAGAAATAATGGGTAGTTGGTATTTGCCAAAACTCAGAAGCAGAGGAAACTAGTGAGGCATAGATTTTGTTTGAAGTATTTGGAGAAAATAAGTATGAAAAGAACAATAATAAAGGAGTGTGCTATTAGAGATGGAGCTAGAAATTTTTTGTAATAAAAGCAATCTGAAAAACAACTAACAAAACATTATTATGGTATGACTTATACCTAATGTAATAATAAAGATGATTTCAAATCACAATATATCACGATTTTAATGTTACAAAAATATCTGTGTAGTAATGTAAAGTGGCAAGACGAGGAGAATAATATCAATACATGAGATGCGGGAGAGGGGCTGTTTGAATGATGGTACAAAACATTTTTGCTCATATAATATTTGATATTGGGGTATGTTTGATATTAGATAATATATTTTCTTCAAATATAACAAGCGTATGTATATAATTGCAGTATGCACCTATAACTGCAGTGTCCAACTCAACAATGAATTACTTGGTTGGGGGCATTATGGATGCGGGCATCCTCAAACAACAAAGTCATGAATTGAAAAGCTCAAGAATTTACTAAACAAAACACTTAGGTAGCGTTTGGTACGCGGGACGGGACGGAACGGAGTGGGACGAGACGTTCCGTCCCACGTTTGGTGAGCCTAAAATGGGTGGAACACGTTGTTCCACGGGACAAGTTTTGAGTGATTTTTGGTTCCACCTCTCCCCCCTGGAACGACTTGTTCCACGTTCGTGGGACACAAATTTGTAACATTTTAAGACAAAAATACCCCTCTTCTTTTTCAATATTTACACCATCCAAATCCTAAATCCTTGCTGCTCTCTCTTCCCGTAGACTTCCTCCTCATCCTTCTTCTTCATCCTCTCCCATAGCTGTCGACTGCACCCAGCCAGCACGCAGCAGCACGGAGCCACTACCGTCGCACTGCAGATTGACCCAAGTATGCGATTAATGTCTTTTGTTGCTGATTTGGGTTGTGTTAATTACGGGATTTTGTTAATTATCAGATTTGATTTGTTAATTACTGGGTTTTGTTAAGATTTGTGCAACTGGGAGTGCGAGTGCATTCTTCGCTGGGTTTTAGGTTGGACGGGCCATGCTGGGGTTTAGGCAATGAAAACCGTGGATGGGGTTTGGGCGGAAACAAGGTTGTTTTTCTGCTGGGGATTTTGGGGCGATTGATGGTGATGATATCCATGGATTTTCAGAAGAAATTGATGAATAAATAATATTATTAATTAGGTTCTTGAAAAAAAAAAGGAAAAAAAAAAAACAAGAAAGAAATGGATTGAAAGTTCCTATGATTGTATTGGGTTTTGATTGAAATAATTGAGATGTTGATCTTAATTAGGTGGAGGTTCAAGTGGGGAAGTTGTATTGTGTGAGTAAGGCTGCTGTTTTACCTATTAACATTGAGGATGCTGCTCGGAGTGATATCGAAATCGAAAAGGCTTTGCAGGTACATTTAGATGATTTATTTTGAAATGGATTATTGAAGCTTTGTTAAGCTTTCTGGGACTTTCTCTCTTAGTACATGTATATTCTTCGTTGGGTGGTATGATGGGTTTATAGGCCGGAGAAACACTTGTTCGAGTTAATCAGGATACCTGCTTGAATAACCGAGTTCTTGATTTGCGAACACCTGCGAATCAGGGGATATTCCGCATTCAGAGTCAAGTTGGCAATGTAAGTAGTCTTTCCACCATTTGCAGTATTTATCTTTTTAAAGCTAGAGAAAATCGTTAAGAGTTTAGTTCTGTATGTCGGTTGCATTGTTGTGTAGATCTTTGGGCAGTTCTTGAAATCCGAAGGCTCTTTTGCCAAAGCTGATTGCTGGTTCAAGTGAAGGTGGAGCTGCTGTTTTTAGACTCAACTACAAGGGTCAAGATGCCTGCCTTGCCCAATCACCTCAGCTTCACAAGCAAATGGCTATACGTGGTGACTTCGGTCGTATTTTTGAGATTGGTCCTGTTTTTAGAGCTGAGGACTCCTTTACCCATAGGCATTTGTGTGAGTTCACTGGCCTTGATGTTGAGATGGAGATCAAGAGGCACTACTTTGAGGTAGAATTAGTAATTTTTTAGGCATTTGTTTACCTTTACCGCCCTATATGACGATGTATGTTAACTTATGGTGCAATTATATGCTTGTTTGTTCTGGTCATGCATGATCATTAAACTTATATATTTTTCAACATTGCATGACAACCATGACCATATAGACAGAACCAGCCATCTCATTCATGCTAACCATCTCATCACTTCCAATATTTACTGGCTCAAGGAAGTCTGGCTTCATCAACCTAAATCATAGAAGAATTACAAATTTTAAAGGGGTTTGCAAGTGGAACACAACATATACCTAATAAAATTTGGACCAATAAAAACAAATAATGGATAAGCATATAGTGTTAAAATTTGAACAAGTTAAAAAAAAAACAAAAAAAAAAAGTCTCATCCCGTTCCACGCATAAATATTGTACCAAACAACAAACGGAACATGGGTATTTTAGTCATTTTTATCTTTTGGTTCCGTTCCGTCCATGCGCTACCAAACGCAGAACGGAACAATCGTCCCGTTCCGTCTTACGCGTACCAAACATAACACGGAACATCCGTTCTGTCCCGTCCCGTTCCGTCCCGTCCTGTCCCGTCCCGTTCCGTCCCGTCCCGTCTGCGTACCAAACGGTACCTTAAAGACTAATTGATAAAGGTTTTTTTACAATATACTACAATATCACAGGACGCATTTTCTTAATTACCAATATCATCAAATTTTTCTCTCTATAAGAATTACCATATTATTATTCCTCAATTGATCTCACAACCGAAACTGTTCTATCATGTGGGATTGCTATATGTATTATGTGCATTTTTATCACCCAAAAAACAAAAAAAAGTGGGGGCATCCTCCATGTCTAGACCCAAGATGGCTCCGTCCATGTACAACACCCTCAAAAGTCAAGATTCATAAGAACTAGGCATGCTAGTTGATTCCTTACCTCTTCCTTCTTTTCTTTTCCAAATTCATGACTTTCTTAATCTAATAGGTATCATTTGGTACACAGATAGGACGGGACAGAACATGACTGTTGTTCCATTCTGCGTTTGGTATGTGTTGGACGAAATGGAACCAAAAGATTGAATGACTGCGAAGCCACAGCCGGAGGTGCAGAGACTGCGGGGTTTCCACCAGCAGTGTAAGTGTTCATCACGCTCAACATACTCTTTGGCGCTTGCAAATTATAAAATCGAAAATCGAAAACCAATTACAAATAATTCGGCTTTGCAATAAATCATACAATCTAAAACAAAAACCAACTAAAGAATTTGCAGAAAATTATATAATCTAAAACAAAAACCAACTAAAAATTCCGTTTTTCAGTAAATTATGAATCCTTAAACAAAACCAATTAAAAAGAATTCATCTTTGCAGGAAATTAGGATTGCAAAACATAAACCAATTAAAAAGAATTCACTTTTGTAGTAATTTTAAAACAAAAATCAATTAAAATTAAAAACCCAATTCTCAAATTACCTAATAGAGGTGAAGAAGGCAGAGATTGGCATCGAGACTGTAGGTTTGCGAAGAAACCTAAAAAACAACCAAATAAGTCCAGTCGTTCAATCAAAATTAATCAAACCCAAGCATCGGTTCCCATCAATGAAGAGACAGAGACAGAGACAGAGATACATACTTGCTCGTTGACGTAGTTTTCGAGATCGAGAAGGATGTCGAGGTTGTACAAATTCACGGCGAGCAGTTGCTCCACTGTGAGCACCACCTCCTGCTGTTGTTGCTGCGGAGCCTCTCTTCCCATTATTCTTCGAAAATTCACCGAAAACTCATTCCGTGGAACAATGCGTTCTACTCGTTTTAGGTGCACCAAAAATGAGACGGAACGCATCGTCCCACTGTATTCCGTCCCGTCCCACGTGCCAAACGGTACCATAGGAACATGTTTACTTATAAAGAATAAGAATTGAAATCAATCGATTCCTTAACCCTTCCTTCTTTCCCTTTTCAAGTAGTGCGATAAGATGAGCTATAATAAATAGTGGCCACAGTTTAGTAAAATTGGACATGTCCAGTTCACTCATTCGTTAGAGCTCTTAAATTCAATTCTCGTAAATAAAAATCCGATTGGTGTAATTTAGCTTGAAATTGCGGTTGAAAACAATAAAATAGTGGAAAAGGGCAATAATTTAAAAAATTAATCATCGCCATTACTCCGCGAGTTTGTCCTTAAAGCAGAGAGTTATCTCCACCGCGGGAGAGATTATCTGAAACAAGGAACAATTTTCAGTTCTTATTATTCCCCATTCAGAGTCGTTTAAATTTGCCCCTCTCTTTCTGTCTCTCTCACTCACACTCTCTCTCTTATTTTTATTCTCATCATCCTTGACGGAGGAGGAAGAGAAGAAAAGGAAAGGAAGAAAAAGATCAAATCTTTCTAGGGGTTTTGCTTCCAGACTTCTTTCTTTTTATTTTCCCGGAAAATTCATCTCTTCCTCCGGCGGTCGATCGCGCCTCTCAAACCAGTTGTTCGTCTGCAATTTCGAGTTTAATTTTGATTTTTGGGTTTGAGAGAGGTGCAAAAATGGTGGACGATTATTACGTCAGTAGCGACGACGAGGAATATTACGACGACGAGGATGATCGCCAGAATTTTGAGTTGTTGGAATACGGTGAGAATTACGACTCTCTCCGCCCTGAGGTTCCGACGAGTAAGGTAGCGATTCAATTTTTCAGTTTCGTTATTGGCGATCGTGATTTTGTAAATATCGTGTCTTGGGATTTTTATATTTTTTTGCGAATTTTTGAGATTTTCGGAGAAAATTTCGTTTCTTCTTCTTGAATTCTGTCGCCAACCGCAAAAGGGGTATGATTCCTGTTTGGTTGCTGAGAATGTGGCTTTTTTGCAGCTGTGTTTGTATCTTTGTTAGTAAAATTCTTGTCTTTTTCGGGTTCGGTTTCGCAATTTGACGCAGTGAGCTTATCTGCCTCATGATCTTTTTTTTTCCAAGTACTTCGAAACTTATCGCCTTGAATTGAGTTCTATTCCTTATGCCATCGGATTACCGATTATGTATTGATGACACTGGTGTTTTATAGGTCATTTCAAAAGAATCTCTCTTGGCTGCGCAGGTACAGATTTTTCGGTTTTTTTTTTTGGTTTGGTTTGGTGATTTTGTATGAATGTTACTATGGTTATGTATTTCGACTAGATTTATATCGAATGTTGGGATTAAATTGTGCAGAAGGACGACGTGCAGAGGGCAATGGATGTGCTGTCATTGAAAGAATACCATGCCCGAACTTTACTCATCCATTACCGTTGGGATGTTGACAATGTGCTTGCGGTGCTTGTAGAGAAGGGGAAAGATAGATTGTATGCCGAAGCAGGTGTGATGTTGGTGGAGCAGGATGATCATGTTTCATCTCAGTTGTCCTCTGAGGTAATGTGCGGTATTTGCATGGATGAAATTCCAGCTGATCGAGTGACAGTCATGGATTGCGGTCACTGCTTCTGCAACGGATGTAAGTACTCTCCTCTGCATCTTCTATACTTTCTCATGCAATGTGCGAATGTTGTGATTGTAGTAGAAATCAGTTTTGTCTACCATTGTGCTTTAGGTTGGACGGAGCATTTTATTGTGAAAATAAATGACGGGCAGAGTAGGCGCATTAAATGCATGGCATACAAGTGCAATGCCATTTGTGATGAAGCAGTAATCAGAAATCTAGTCAGTGCAAGGGATCCTAATCTGGCCGAGAAATTTGAGCGTTTTCTTCTGGAATCATATATTGAGGATAATAGAATGGTGAAATGGTGCCCAAGTGTTCCCCACTGCGGAAATGCTATACGCATTGAGGAAGATGAACTATGCGAGGTTGAATGTGCATGTGGGCTTCAATTCTGTTTTAACTGCTTAGCCGAGGCACACTCCCCATGTTCATGCCAAATGTGGAAACTATGGTGTCAGAAGTGCCAAGATGAATCAGAGACGGTTAATTATATTGCAGTCAATACAAAGCCTTGCCCAAAGTGTGGCAAGCTGGTTGAGAAGAATGGAGGATGCAATCTAGTTTCGTGTCTCTGCGGACAACCATTTTGGTGAGTGTTTATATATTTTAGCATTTTCTTTAGTCTTATGCCCTTTTATTTGTGAATTTGTGGGGGCTGGTTTGGGGAGCATTTCATACATTTAGATGGTCGGGCAGTGTTTCAAAACTCTACCTGGGTAGGATCCTTTTCTTAGGATTTGCTATGCTGCCCTTGTGAAGTTTATGTTGACGTGTGACTTTTGGTAGACTGGCTCCTTATAGACTAAGCTTTTCCTGAAGATTTTTTTGTTAATTACGCTTTGCATAAACCTGCTCTGCACAATGTATGGGTTTTTTACTGTAACTTGTCTCGAAACCAAAAAAGCTCTCTGTCTTTGTGTGGATTTGCTGTTGCCTTTCACATGCGAACAATTCATGGTGGTTCAAAATTTCAACCCATCAAGTTCTTTCAGTGTTTTGGACATAAAGTTATTGGTTCTAAAGCATTCGGTGAAGTATATGTCATCTTCTATGACGTTGTGATAAGCCGTATTATAAGACAATGTGGCTTAAAATATTCATTGAATCAAAATGGAGCTTCCTTATTTCTGTCCCTCTTCTTTTGATGAAACATTACTGCAATTTCTTTAGAATAGAGTGCATTTGATAATATTGCTTTAAAGTTTGTTTCTGTATGTGTTTTGACAGTTGGCTCTGCGGTGCTCCAACTGGTTTGAATCATACATGGGACGCCATCGCGGATCACAGTTGTGGGCGATTCAAAGAAGACGAGGAGACGAAACTTGAACAGGCCAAGAGGGATCTATTTCGGTACACTCACTACTTCAACCGTTATCAAGCTCATATCGATTCTCTTAAGCTTGAAGCAACGCTGAAACAAAGCATACAAGAAAAAATATCGCATTTGGAAGAAAGAGAATCGACATATAGAGATATGAGCTGGGCGACCAATGCACTCTACAGACTCTTCAGATCAAGGCAGATTATTTCGTATTCCTACCCGTTTGCATATTACATGTTTAGCGAAGACATATGCAAAAATGAAATGACGGCAGAAGAAAGGACCATAAAGCAAAACTTATTTGAGGACCAGCAGCAGCAGCTTGAGGCAAATATGGAGAGGCTTTCTTTGTTTATAGAGGAGCCTTTTGATGAGTATTCGCCGGATGAAATTATGGAGTTGAAAATGGGGATCTTAGATCTTTCTACGCTTACTGATAACCTCTGCGCAAAATTGTAAGTTTCTTTTAATACTTGAAATCTCCCATTTGGTCTTCAAAAATCTTGTTGGAGATTGATGTTGCAAACCTTTATCCACTCTCAACGCATTTGCTTAGACTCGACACGTATGGATTATTTGCAGGTACGATTGCATCGAGGATGATTTGTTGGGTTCCCTCAAGAGGACAAGGCACAGTATTGCTCCTTACAAGTCAAATGGTGTGGAGAAAGCTTCAGAACTTACGGTTTCTAGGGACACCACAACCTCTAACTCCGAAATTGATTTGGCCGCCTCCAACGGTATGGATATTAGTAAAAGCGTGTGTTTTCCAGTCTTACCTAACATATATCCTTCATGTTTACTCATTGCTTCTCTTTTCTTGTCATAGCTGACTAGAAGATAACCCGGCGATAAATAACAGAACCTTGTCGACCTTCATCTAGCTTTGAGAGTTCGTGCGAAAGCCAACGCTGACGATGGTGCTCGTCTTATACATCTTAACATTAGAGCGCTCTGTTCTCGTTACCAACTGAGTTTTCCCGACAGAATCACATTTTACTGCATAAGGTTAGGTTTAGAACATTACAATTTAGAAACCTAGTTTTTTGATCATATTTATGAACTTTTTTTTTTAAATTCGAGGGGTACAAACGTCTGATGCTGCGATTTATATTTGACGTTTCGGAAATGAAACAATGGTGGTATACATCATAAAAAATAGAGAGATCGTCTTTTGCTTTTCCCTCTGTTCTTGTGAATGATGAAGCAGTTGCAGCCGGAAAATGCCCGACTTTAGCTCTGAAGTTCATCTGGTTCTTGCGTTTTTCCGTTCGATTGAGATGACAACCGGTTAAAAACACTGAATCACCTTGATGAGAGTTGTTCACGGGAGAAAATTTTCAGCGTATTTGGAAAACGAGCAGGTGTAAGCTACATGTTGCAATACAAGTAGATAGACATTTAAAGAACAAATGTTCTATTCGCTTCTATTATTAAGAGAGAAAATCATGGTGCATCAGTTCGTGTTTTGGGCGTATGAAAATTTTTCTCGACAAGGGGATTGATTGGTTAATGCAGTTTTGTTTAAACAGAATTACGAATGAATGTTAAGAGCATTTCTAAAGGAAGTGTCAAATTTTAAACACAAAATTTAAATTTGACGGCCTATGTGGCATTTTGAGATCTTTTAAAGTTGTATTTTCTATCTAATATGTTAGATTAAATTATTATTTTATTAAATTACAAAATAAATGATTAAACCAATACAAATTTAATTAAAGACATTTAATTACTTATTAAATCAGGACCGTTCATCAAATGCACTGGACAACACCAACATTCATTATAATAATGATTAAAGTAATAAAAAAAAAAATAATTTTGAAGTTGCTGTCAATTCATGTCATCGCAACATATGAATTGACATTTCGATTAGAGAACATTAATGTGGTCCTTTTTTTTTTTTTTTTAGTATAGTTTATGTGGACATTTTAACATTTCATTTGAAGATACTCTAATGAACAAGAAATTGGAAGTAAATTTCTTGTGAATGATGAAGTAGTTGCCGTCCAAAAACGCTTGACTTTATCTCTAAAGTTTTTTCGTTCGATTTGAGATGACAATCGATTGAAAACACGGAACCTTGATGAGAGTTCAAGGTTCATGGGGGAAAATTTTTCAACGTATTCGGAAAATGGGCAAGTGTAAATCACATGTTATAATACAAGTGGATAGATTCTTAAAAAACAAATGTCCTCTTTGATTATATTAAGAGAGAAAAAATCATGGTGCATCGATTCGTATTTTGAACACATGAAAAATCTCTTGACAAAAAGATTGATCAGTTAATGCAGTTCCGTTTAAACAGAATTACAAATGAATTTTAACGAACATGAAATTTAGAGTCTTTCAACACTTTTACACGACGTGAATATAAGTAAATAAATTTGAACACGACCAGCTATCCACCCTAAAAATTTACGATGCCTTTTCTGACAAAAAAATTGAAAAAAAAAAAAAGGAAGATGAAAAGACTAGCCTTCTTCTCCAAGGCTCCATTGCCTTCTAGAGTGTCCTCTTCCTTATCCACCAGTATAACACTGCCACGTGGTATGAGATTTTCTTGAATCCCACTGGCCAAAGAAATCCCGGTCCAACAAGGACGGCGCATCCTAACCACAAACGGAAAATAAAAATAAATAAATAAATGGTAGCGTTGGTTTCAAGTCGTAACCAACCGACTTAGGAAACCGCGGCGACAGCTAACCAATGCCCCTTTCTATATTAAATCTCCACCCTCCATTGATCCCACTACTGTTTAATCTCAGCCGTTCGTCTTGACCGCCTACATCTATAAATACCCCCCGAAGTCGTGTTCACAATTCACTTGTTCGGCTGTTGCCGTTGAGCTCTATGGCTTCAGCGATCAGGTTTCCCGTCGTTTTTAGATTTCGATTTGTCCGTTAGGGCTTGGTTGATTCCTGCGATATCGATTGTATGTTTCGATGGATTACGTTTGTTATCGGTGTGATTTTAGGGTTTGGATTCTTGGCGATGGGGATTTTTCTTGCCAGGTTAAAATTTTCGATCTAACGATGCTTGAAGGTTGAATTTCCTTATATATTTCAAATTTTTGGATTGCGTTTCCGGTTTTGATTCATCTGTTTGGGACTGATTGATTGATTGATTATGCGTTCGTAGTGCTGTCGGTGTGTTTCTAGGGTTTGGCTGGATTCGTGACAATCGCCTCTTCTTTTAACAGGTTTTAAAAAGTTTGGATCTGATAATTTTTGAAGGTTGCGAATTCCCAATCAAGTTTTGTGGATATTGATGGATTTTGATATCTCATCTTAAATCTGTTGATCTGCTTTTGGGTTTTTTTGATTTGGTGTGGTGGTAGTGGTTCCAGGGCGTTTTGGATTCAATAACTTGTTCAGCTGGGGTTTCGATTTGAAGATCCTCTAGTTACCTCATTGAAGTTTATGATATGATGATTTAGTTTAGAAATTTTGATCCCCATCCCCTATGTGGCCGAATAAATGGAGCTTTGTTAACTTTCAGGCATGGATTGTGGGTTTCAGTCGCATAGATGTCTAAGACTCGAGCGGTTAGGTATTGTATTTGGCTAATGTTTTGATGGCGTTCTTGTGTGATTGCTCTGTGGTTGGGTTTGTACTCCTGTTTTCGCGTTAACAATCTTTTGTTGCCTCCCTTGAATTTGCACTCTAAATGTTTATTTTCCTCCCTCTCATACAAAAATCGTTCTAAATTTTATTACCTTCTATTGGCAGATACTAAATTGGGAATTTGTACGGTATTACCAAGCTGGCATTCTTTTACACGTAACTTGTAGTTTGTGTCTTCTAGATATGTTCAAATCGGGTTTTATGTTCTCAATATTTATTATTTCAGTTGAAAAAGAAGTATGGTCGTGACCACAATCAAAATTTCCGTTCAATTCTGCATCTTTGTGCAATCTCCCGTTTTCAGATCGTTTTAATTATTTATTTTCCTTCAGAAAATGTTTGGCCCGTGTTTATTTTTTTAGTTTGGTTTCTTTTGTTTAGCAGGTTTGGAGTCGCATTTAGCCTTGTCTCCAGTATTCTGGTCAATTTCATTCTTCTGCAACTACTTTTTAATTTTTAATTGTAAAGCATTCTAGGTTCCTTAGTTATAATGTGTTAAATTTCATTCTTCTGCAACTACTTTTTAATTTTTATTCCTAAATAAATATTGGCTATTATGTATTTTCAGGTTTCTTCTTCAGGGATCAATTTACACTAGGGTTTAAGGCTTCTTGCCCACAGTTTTTGTTTTCTCCAGTTCTAAGAGTTTTGAAGGTTTTTTGTTTTTTGTTTAGCAATGTCTTATGCAAAATTCTTCTTAGCTGGGGTACGGTTTGTTTATTCCACCCTGCTTGGCTTCCTTTTTTCTGTTAAATGTCCATTACATTCGATTGCTGTGTTGTCCTTCCCTTGATGTTTAGTGCAGATTCATCAACAGAGATAACTTCACTCTATGCATGGTACAAAGTGCCCGGGTTTTAGGAGCCTCACTTCTTTAAAACACGAGCGGGACCTTTAAGAGGGGTTTTCTCTTGGCTTTTAATTCTTTTTTTGTGTTTTAGAGCGTATAGGTCTTGTGCCACATTCTGATCAGCTCTTTTGTCTGCAGACACATTTTAATCTTGTTGAGGGAGAACTGGGTGTTTCAAAGCTGGGGTTTGAGTGGTTCTGTGTGTGATTAAACTTTTATGAATTTGAGCCATTGTTATATCAATGATCTTATTAAAAAAAATTTCTGGTTACAGTTTCGCTGGGTCGAGGAAAATGGCTGCCTGATTTAAAGGGGGTTTGTTTCTTGGCTTATGTTTTGATCTCTGTATTCGTAGGGCTTATGAGATCTAGCATCATTATTTGTGGAATGTTCTTTGCAGATAATGTATCTTGTTTGTTTATGAAGTCTCATCTTGTTGGAGCAGAACATGGTGGTTTGAAGGGGGTCTAAGTGCTTTCTTGCTTTTAATTGAATACTTATTCATGTGATTTGTTTGGTCCTACGTTTGTGTCTACCCATTCTTGTTTTTATGCAGATGTGGGTCAAAGTGCGCCTTGTTAGGATTCTACAGTTTGGGAGCTTTGTGTGGCTTGGTTTGTTTATTCACCCTGATTGGCTTCTTGTTTCTGTTAAATGTCCATTACATTCGATTTCTGTGCTGTCCTTCCTTTGGTGTCTTATGCAGATGCATCACAGGGTCCTAACTTTATCCATCCATAGTAAAGAATGTCGGGGTTTTAGGAGTTTCACTTCTTTAAAACATGAGCGGGCAGAATTTTAATAGGGGGTTCCTCTTGGCTTAAGATTCTGTTTTTGTATTTTAGAGCGTATGGATCTTGCCATAATCTAAGCAATGCTCCCTTATGCAGACACATTCTAATCTTGTTGGAAGGAGAAAATGCTGCTTCAAAGCGGGGGTTTGAGTGGTCTTGATTGATTTAATTTTTTGTGATTTTGAACCATTGTTTGAACAATGATCTTTTCAAATATTTTCTGGCTATGCAGTTTCGCTCGGTTGAAGGAAAATGGCTGCCTGATATAAAAGGGGGTTTGATGTTTCTTGGCTTATGTTTCAATATCTGTTTTCTTAGGGCTTATGAGATCTAGCACCATTATTTGTGGAATTTTCATTGCAGATGATATACTGTATGGAGTTGGCTTGTTGAAGCAGAACGTGCGGTTTTTTAGTGGGGTTTTAAGTGCTTCCTTGTTTTTGCTTGAATTTTCGATTCTTTGGCTTTGTCTGGTTCAACGATTTGTGTCTACCTATTCTTCTGATTGTATGCAGATGTGTTGAAGTGCAGCTAATTAGGAGTCGAACAGTTTAAAGGAGAGTGGGTGTCCTTCTATTAGGGGGTTCCTTTTTCTTCTGATTATATTCTATTTTCTTAGAGCGTATATTCTTGTGCCTTTATTTGAGCACTGTTTTTATATGCAGACATATTCCTACGCCTGTCTGTATACGAGGTCCATGCTTGTTAGCTCTGTTGTAGAACGGGCTGTTTCTAAGATGGGGTTTGAGTGATTATTGGATTATTTAATTTCCTATTTTTGGGTTAATGTTACCTACTACCATTATTTGATCAGTGATCGATGTTTCATATCAGATGCTACCTGAATTTCTGGTCGTGAAATCTCACTTCAGTCGATGAGCAATTTGCTGCCTGCTTCAAAAGGGGGTTTGATGTTTCTTGGTTTATGCTTGCCTTTCTTATATATTGGAGGTTGTGAGACATGGACCATTATTTGCGCAATTTTCTGTGCAGATGCGTTTTAGAGTTCGTTTGCGTATGGGGTTTAACTTTGTTCAAGGAGAAAGGGGTGCTTTGAAGGGGGTTTCTTTTGATTCTGTTTAAAATTTCTATTTGTCGACTCTGTATGCGATTCTACGCCAATGATTTGAGCAACATTTCTGTATGCAGACCATCTCTCTCTTGTCCATATATGGCAACAACCTTGGAAGGAGCAGTTTGAATATGGGGGTTTGAGTAGTTCTTGGGTTATTATTTTATTTCTTATTCCTTTGGGTTGACGTGAGCTGAAACAATCATTGCAACAATGTTTCATGCAGTTCCATTCCAGATAGTCTATTTAAGAAGTCTGTTGGATGGATTGGCCGACTGCTTTTGAAAAGGGGGTTTGATGCTTCTAAGCTTATATACTCTTGTATTCATTAAACTAAATGCGGTCGTAGACTATCATTTGAGCAATTATTTATGCAGATGCCTTTGTCTTTTGTCTGTTTGTGTAGTCTAACTTCATTATCGGAGAGCAGCATGAGCAGGCAGCTTTTAAGAGGGGGTTTTTGGGCTTACAATTATTTTTTATTATTTTTATTATTTTTAATTTTATTTTAATTAGTACGTAGCTTGTACCATCCTTTGAGCAATGGTTTTTGTATGCAGACATGTCCGGACTCTGTTTTTGTTAAAGGAGAGCGATGGATTTTAACAGGGGTTACCTTATGTTTTTGTTTTAATTGTCCGTTATTAGACTTTGCATGCAATCTTGCACCATGAGTGAGCATTGTTTCTGTATGCAGACATATTGGTGAGCATTGGAAGGAGGGCAGTCTGAATGGGGGTTTGAGTTCGGTTTTTGATTTAATTTCTTACTCGTTTGGGTTTGATGAGATCTGGAACTATTATTGGAACATTGTTTTATGCAGGACCCATTCCAATATAGTCTGTTTATGAAGTCTCAGAATGTTGGATGACAATGGGCTGCCTGCTTTAAAGAGGGGGTTTGATATTTCTTAGCCTATGTCTTGATCTCCTATTTCTTGAGTTTTGCGATATTGTTTGAGCCATTAATTATGCAGATGCCCCTTTTTGTGTCGGATGGAGTGCAACTCATTATAGGAGAGCAGCCAACTTTTGAGAGGGGGTCTTTTTGGCTTACGGTTTTTTTTCCTTAGTTGGTGTGGTAGAGATATTTTATAGTTATTTGAGCAATGTTTTTCGTACGCAGACACGTCCACACATTAGGTTGTATGTCGTGTGCAAGTTCAGTGAGGGAGAATGCGCTGCTTATGAAAGGGGGTTTCCATAGTTTGCCTTATGAATTTGTTTTAAGTTTTTTGTGGGTTTTGAGATGCTGAACCATTATACAGTCACTGTTTTATTGCAGATGTGTCTCAAACTTTTCTTTGCCTCACTCAGTTGAATGAAAAACAGCCTGCCTGCTTTTACGACAAAGTCAGATACTTTTTTCCTTTTTTGGTTGACTTTTTTCCTTTTTTGGTTGGTTTGTAATTTTTTTGTTCTTATGAGACCTCTATGATTTTCATTTTTACTTTCTTTGTTTATATATTTGCTGTATTATTTGTGCATACTTTTTGTATGCAGAGACATCCCAGCTTGTCTGTGCTCAGAAGGGGTGCGAAATGCTTTTAGAAGGGGTTTGAGTTCTGGGCTTGTTACTTGATTTCTTATTGGTTTGGATACCATTGTCTTCCACTAATGCATTTGCAGACGTTTTTAGCTTGGAGTCTTTCGTGGGTCTACTTTATGGACATTGTCCTCACATTCGGTTTGCTTTTCATCTGTCATCCGTCACTATGTTCATAAAAAGATTGTCTTCATTGGGTTTACACTTCTTGGCTTCATAGTCTTTTGGCACTGGTTTTACGCATCTCAGCTTGGTTTATGTTCAAATGTTTTAGCTTGTTTGGAAGGTGGTACTCCCTATTGTTTGACAGAGGCCGGATTTTGTTTGGTGACTTAAAATTCTTCATTTGGCATTATTTATTTCAGTAATGCATTATGCAGTTGTCTTTAAACATAGTTACAGAGGAGAGCAGTCTGCGGCTGATTTTAAGTTGGATGATGGTTCTTTTCTTCTATTTAGCTTTCCTGTAAAGCGCCGTAAGATCTGGTTCTATATGTCTGCAGTCTTTGGGTGGAGCTTAGCTTCATCGGATCTTAGAGGAGTATGAACTGCTTCTAAGATGGAGCTGCTTCTAAGATGGAGTTTGTTACTTCATGGCTTTTATCTTCAAGATGGCACTTTACATGGATCGAAGTCAAGGATTCTGGTTTTCTTTCATCAACTGTTGTGAATTCTGGTTTTGTTTCAACAACTCTGTTTGTGTCTTGCTGTGGTCCTGTGCAGAATAATGTAAAGTCTCATTAGCTCCGGGTTGGGCTGATTCAATATCTTCCACTTTCCTTGGTCAGAGATTTCTTCCGGGAGTTGCTTTTGATTAAGAGGTTCATGCTTTCTGGCCTATCATGTTATCGTTTAATTTGCCATCTGTAAGAGTTCATAGTATCCTGGCAGCTATAACGATGCATTCCTGCACAAGGCCCTCGTTAGAAACTAAGAGTGGGGTGTTTAACATGCTATCTATCTGGCAGCATTGTTTGGGATATATATGTGGACCTTATATCTTTTTTTCTTGAATGAGTGTCATGTTGAAGTTGATGGAACTGACCGTGGAGTCGGGTTATGTCCTGTTCAGACTTTATTATCTCCCTGTTTCTCATCGATCATGTCTTTTGTTTCCCTTTGTGTACCTTGTCATTAGTGGTGGTGGTATTACTTATGCAGTTGTAACTTAGGTGAGGTCTAACTTGATTTCAAGTTTTGATGATGGAAATAAAAGTGGTATGAAAGTCCTTTTTCCCTTTTGTATTGAAGTTTTGCAATCTTGTATTATTAATTTAAATTCAGTTTTTTTTTTATATTTAATGCAACTGTCTGTGATTTTATATGTGCAACGTCATCGTGGAGAAAGGGATGAATATGGTAGTGTTGCTTGATTAATATTTTTAACTAATTGAAAATGGTGAATATTCTTAATTGTGGGCTAATTTTGAAAGCAGCTAAATGAAGGGCATCAATAATTTATGGTGAGGTGATCTGTATCTGCAATTGGAATATAATGCTAAAACAAAGGGCAAAGCATGTTAACTGGATGAAGGAATGCTTATATCGAATCGTAAGTTAAAGCCGCTATCTGATTTTGTTTTTAACTGTTGTTGCTAGGATCACATGATTTTATATACAATTACATGATATATTTTAGTCAAAAACTACACTTATTATATTTGTAACGCGTACTAATTCGGCACAATAGTTTCAGCTTATGCAAGTGGATTCATATGACATTTATCTTGAAGGGTATTTTGTTGGGATTGTTTTTAACATTCTTTACTGTTTTTCAGCATTTGATCATCTGATATAAGAGAGGTCTGCATTAGTTGTTAGTTATCTGTCAACAAATTATGCAAGTGGATTAGAACGCGTTTGTTGTTAGTTATCTGTCAGGATAAATGTCCTTCTGTTGGGATTCATATGTCCTATCAGTTTATGCAAGTGGATTAATATGACATTTATCTTGAGGTCTGCATTAGTTGTTAGTTATCTGTCCTTTTGTTGCTGCTGCTAAATTTTGGTGGTGTTCGGATAGAGGAGATGTTCACTGATAGTGCTTGTAATTATGTCTCTAGTTGTTACGGCTCTTCGGTGTTTTCGTCCTGCATTTAGAGATCTCTCTTAGGGATAACATGCAAGAAAAAAAAAAAAACTATTTCGAGTAAAATGAGAAATTGTCCGGATCGTTTCTTTACTTCTTGTGTCCAGTCATTTGTTTGTCTGTTGTGTGTGCATTTGTTGTTAGGCTAGGCTAGGTTAGGTTAGGTTAGGTTAGAGGGATGTAGCTCAAAATGGTAGAGCAACTCAGCTTGTGATGTAGCTGAGAAGATCAAGGTTCGAATCCTTGCATCCCTGCATCCTACTTTGTTGCATTGAGAATTGAATTCTAACTTCTTGTGTGTCTAGTGCATCTCTTTTGTGTTTAGAATCCTGGAAGACGTTTGGAACTGCCTAATTTTCAAGGCGGAGGTTACCCTAGCGTGCTGTTTTCGTTACTGAGATGATCGGGTCTTTTGAATGTATCGAAATTCAGTGCTGGAAACCTGCTTCAGCATATAGCCCGTGCAGACCGGAGAGAGCTGCTAAAGCTTCAGCAGCCTTCGGGTGTTTGGGGGAAGAAAACCATGAACATCCACCATGGCGACGCACTATCTAAAAGGAGGGTGGCAGTGCAAGAAAAATGAAGGAAACAACGAGGACTGGTGGTGCAACTTCTTGTTTGATAAGAAAAATACTTAACAGATTATTAGAGTCGATGATGTTTACAAGTTCATCTTTTGGGATTTGGTATGTTGTGTTTCTGTTTTGGGCCCTGAGATCTCTCTCTGTTTGAGCCCGTGGGAAATTTCTGGCATAAGTATTCAATTAGTTCGGACCTGTTTACTATTAAATTGGATCTAACATGGTAAAAATTCATTGAGACGTTAATGGGCCTGTCTATTTTCTTTGGGCTTGTAAGATTCTTGTACACATTTACTTTCTGTAGAATCAAGCATTATTACCTAAAAATACTATACAAACAAGTTGACCCAAAATATTTCTAGGTTTTTATCCCCTCTCTAGATAGCGGCAGGAGCGCGAGTTCTTCGATTTTGGATAAATCAAAGTGAGAAATATTAATATTGTAAATAGCAGGTTCAATGTCATTAACTTCTTCCGTTAATTTTTTATAAGTTTCACTCTACTAACCTTATTTTTCTTTGTATGAATGAAAGCTCTTAACTTTCAAACTAGCTCAAATTGGCTCAAATTGAATCAGATTCGATTTAGACCTTGTTAAAACGTTAGGGCTTTAGTGCATCCATAAAATAACTAAAAAGGGTCAATTTTTAACAAGGTGATAGTTCAAGAGTACGACGGCAGTTTAATTTATTTTACTCCCTTTTGACGGGGCATGGCTTATCTGCCATCCTACTTTGCATACACTTTCAACCTCTCCTATTTGTGTGATCACGGTTAAGTTACGTCAACATTTTATATTACTATTGTTTTTTGCGCATAAAATAGAAAAGGATGAGAGTGTATAAGAAGTGGAAGGGCAGAGAAGCTAGGTCCCTTTTAACGATCTACCCGTACCCGACACGTTTTGGGTCCTCCTTAATCCAAACCCGAAACTTCCGTACAGCCAGTGAAAGGAAGGGACAGATGTCAAACAATTAGGCTCGGTAGAGAAAAAAGGGGCAATTTGAACTCCCCAGCACATGTACACAACGCCAACGTATACTATCGCATTTTCGTCTTCGCACCATTTTTTCTGTATATTTTACCATTAAACTACAGCAGTGTCCGATCGAGATCCACCGAGTGCAGCACCACCACCACCACCACCGGCGATGGCGAAATCCAGCGCAGACGACCAGGAGCTTCGGCGGGCCTGCGAGGCCGCCATCGAAGGCACCAAGCAGAGCGTCGTCATGTCGATCCGCGTGGCCAAGAGCCGTGCGATCCGGGGTATAACGCACATGCTCGGCCGCGACATGGCCAAGGCTAGGGTTCTGGCTCTTTCCGGTACGCACTTGCGTCTTTATTTCATCCCTGTAGTTTCAATCGATTACAAATTCTATGCGCTGTGGAAAAATGGAAGAGAAATTGAGCTTTTGTGAAGAATCAGACTAAGTTTTAACTTGTCCAATTGTTAGGCTTGTTTCATTTCACTATTTTGGAATGATTATAGTATATATTCGGAATCGAAACAGATAACCGCAATGCGGTTGGATGGAAATGTGTTTGGGTGCTCAGACTGGATAATTTGAAGAAATATAACTCTTTGACTGATCTGTATTATTCACAAGAGTTGAAGTAAAGATTGGGGAGCTTCGTAAATGCCGATTAATATTGCTTAAGTTGGTCAATCTTACAGGAAAGATAGATAATATCAATTTTTGGAACTTGCAGTATCATTTATCTCTACTACTTTAAGGAGTGTGACTAGAACTAGTTTTTTTCGACGATTATGTTGTTAGCTTGTCTTGGTGCATTGTCGTAAGAAGACTCCAAAGCATTGCCTTTGCGCATATTTTCGTTAACAGGACTGTACAAGGCACATGAACATCTTAAATGGCACAGTAATGATTTTTATCAGCGAGGTTGATTCGAGAATTTTGAGCTGAATTACAAGTTTTCTAAGGGATGGTCAACATTTTTTTTCCCTTCTCTTGCTACACTTGTAAACTCGAAGTTCGCTGCTAATGTATCATTATGATAGTGGATACAACTGACTGAGACCTTCCTTTCTGATTGTTCTAAAATATGACGGTCATTTGATATCACACTAGGGAAATAAAAGACTTGTCTTTCCTAGCTTAGTTATGGGCCTGTGTATGTGTGCATAACTCCCCACTCTAGTATAAATATCCAGGCGGATGTAGATCACTGCATGCACTTAGTCATACTTAATCTGTGTCGGTGACCACCCTTTGTTTTTTCGTGCAGTAAAATCCAAGGGCCAGAGGACTAAAGCCTTTCTTCGAGTCTTAAAATATTCCACCGGAGGAGTCCTTGAGGTGAAGTCATTAACAGCAACGTCTTATTTAGTACTGCAAATTTGTGCTTGATTAGGATTTGGATTACGATTTGCAATTAATCGGAAATTTTCTTTTACTGCAGCCTGCAAAGTTATACAAACTAAAGCATCTTTCAAAGGTGGAGGTTTTAACGAATGACCCTAGTGGGTGTACTTTTACCCTGGTAGGTAGTGCTCCATCTTCCATGTGTCTATGCCGTATATATATTGTGGGAATTTGTGCAAAGAATTAGGGTTATTTCAATTAAAAAAAAAAAAAAAAAGAACCATTGTTTGAGAAAAATTGGAGTGCCATTCTCCATTTTGGTCTGATGGAGTTTCTTGTAGGGCTTTGATAATCTTAGGAGTCAAAGTGTTGCTCCTCCTCAATGGACCATGCGAAATATTGATGACAGGTAAGCCATGGAGGACATACACCTATTTCGATATTATCTTTCAGTAAACAGATTGATAAGATTTTGATTATCTTTCTTTTTTCCTTTTCTTTTTCTGTTCTGTGTAGGAACCGCCTTTTACTTTGCATTTTGAACATATGCAAAGATGCTCTGGGTCAGCTTCCTAAAGTTGTTGGTATAGATGTCGTGGAGATGGCTCTTTGGGCTAAGGTGCATATGATGAATTTGTACACTTGTACTGTTTTTTATGTACAGATTAGATTGCAAGATAATTATGTTTTAAGGTTTCACTTCCTTTGGAATCAGTAATCATGGTTACAACTTTATGACGATTATTTTCTGTCAATGTGAATTTCTTTTGTTGTTTTGTTTTTTCATGTCACTACATGGAACTTGTCCTAGTTTTTGGCTTCATACAGCTGAAACTTTATTTATTAGTTGTTAACTGTCTCCAATTTTTCTTTTTTTTTTTTTTTTTGTGAAAAATGGTTTAGGAAAATACACCAGCTGTCACTAGCCAAGGAAAGGAGCAAGAGGGACCTGCTGCATCTACAGTAACGGAAAGTGACTTGAAAGTAACTGTTGAAAAAGAACTTGTCTCCCAAGCTGAGGAAGAGGACATGGAGGCACTTTTGGGAACGTATGTACTGTATCGTTATTTCTGATGTGATGTAGAAAATGTTTGTGCTCTGTTTCATTTGTCCTTTTTGGGAATATTGGTACGATAAGATTTTAATTGAAGTGATGTCTGTTTGTAAATTAAAACAAATGTATGAGCACTAGGTGGGTTGAATTATTTGATTGTTAGGAAGGTCTTTTGTAATTTCTTTTTTCAAAAACATCACTATATACTATATTTTCTTTTGTTTGTGGTCGTCTTCTAGATACAAATGGTTGTCTGTCATTTCCTGATTAGAAATTAGACTGATAAACTATTAAAAAAAAAAAAAAAAATTAGACTGATAGACAAAACTTTGGTTTAGTGCCTGCTTAGTTCATGACACATTCTGCATTGATGCCTTCCAAGAGTTCAAAGACCAACTGGGGAATCCTAAATTGTCCTGCCCTTGCCTATTGTTATTTAATGTAAAAGTCTAATTGGTTGGATTTGACAACTTCCAAGTGGCAGGCATCAAATGCCATGTCTTTATAGGGTGCTCTTCGTCACTTAGTTGAATTGTGTGCTATGCAGTTATGTCATGGGTATTGGTGAAGCAGAGGCATTTTCTGAAAGGTTGAAGAGAGAGCTTCTGGCTTTGGAAGCAGCAAATGTGCATGCCATTTTGGAAAGTGAACCCTTGATCGACGAGGTGACTCTATTACTATCAGTTGTGTTGAATACAATGCCGTTTGCTGCATTTCTTCTTTGTTAGGTTTTTTCTTTATTGTCCTTTTTATGTTCTTTGTTTGTTGCTTGGTTTCACACTTCCCAAACAAAGCCAAGGTTTTTAATCTTCCTTTTTTACCTGTCAATATCAATACGGTCTCACCCATGTGACTATGATATAAATGGCGCCAGGCAGGTCTAAGCATGCCAGTTATCTGGTTTTTCAACCACTGTAATTGCTTAGCATGGATGTTCTCTCATTCATCTTCTAACCTTGCGCTGTTTAGATTCTTCAACTTGCTTTTGAATAAAAAGGTGTTGCTACCTCATTCTCAGAAACTTTATTCATCTTCCAGTTACTTGGGTACATTGTTTTAACATTGTCTCTATGAGATTGATATGCAAGCTACTTTTACCTGCTTCTAGGACATTGACTGGTGGTTGTCTATTTCCTTGAAGATACATGTTATTGTCATTTATATGTTCATTTATGGGTCTTGTAGGTATTGCAAGGCCTTGAGGCAGCAACAAATTGTGTCGATGACATGGACGAATGGTTAGGCATTTTCAATGTGAAACTCAGACACATGAGAGAAGACATCGAATCGGTAGGGACTTTAGCTACCTTTGATAATTTTTAGACTTTTGCTGATCCTTTATGGACTACACTATTTATTTCCAATGCAGTTCAGTGGAAAAATTTCTTTATTTATTTTCGTATATTTTTTTTATATTATTCTTATGAATAATAAGAACAAGCATATTGTATCTGTCATGAATTTAGCACTGTACATCTAGTCAAAGCTTCAATTTGCCTGTTTATGCCATTGTATATGAAAATATTAACAATAATTTTAGTGGTGAATTTTTGTTTCCTTTCCTCCCTCAAACTTTTACCATATGGCATCCAACATAAAGTTGTTTACATTTCATGTTTTCCCAAGAAACTTGATGGTATTATGTTTATTCTTGTTGATTAAAAGTGTATTGATGCTAATCTTGTGTTGGCTTCAATTTCGTCAGGGTTCTGACTAAAGAGGTGGTGGTTCTGTATGCCATGTCATAAGATAGTTTTAAGATACTAGTGCTGGATGTATAAATGTCCTTTACGTGAATGCTTGTAACTTTTTTCCGTTGCAATGTCCAGATAGAAACCCGCAATAACAAGTTGGAGGTGCAATCTGTAAATAATAGAGCACTCATTGAGGAACTCGATAAGCTTCTTCTAGGTTTGCGCGTTCCTTCTGAGGTATGGTGTCCTTCATGTTTAGCTTTGAGAGATAACTTTTTAGTTTTAACTTTGGCAACTTGTTTAGGCCTACAGTCTCTTTAATGCTGTTTCATTTGTGTAGTATGCCGCATGTTTGACGGGAGGTTCATTTGATGAAGCACGTATGCTTCAAAACATAGAAGCGTGTGAGTGGTTGGCTGGTGCTTTACGCAGTCTTGAAGCGCCAAACTTGGACCCTATATATGCAAATATACGGGCTGTAAGCATTCTGCCTATCTCATTTGTTCAGTTCTTTTTTTTTTTTTTTTTTCAAAAATTTGTGGCCAGATGTTTGAAATTTAGAGTTCCCTCTCATTACTGAGGTGCTAGACTAGAAATAGCTGTTTTGATTATTGATATTGGAAACCTCATTGTGTTTGTAAGTAGTAATTGAAATTCTTACAGGTTAAAGAGAAGCGAGAAGAACTTGAAAAATTGAAATCTACATTTGTCAGGAAAGCTTCTGAGTTCTTGCGAAATTATTTTGCTAGTTTGGTGGATTTTATGATAAGTGACAAGAGCTACTTTTCTCAGGTACACTTTAGGAGACGTTTCTTTTACAATTTGATCAAAATTGTCATTTCCTGTGTATGCATCTTAATGCTCACTATTGTGCTTGTTTAAAATAGCGGGGCCAACTGAAAAGGCCTGATCATGCTGATCTACGGTACAAATGCAGAACATATGCTCGCCTTCTGCAACATTTAAAGGTCGATTAAGTTAATTGCATTAACCATTAGGAATTTTGTTCTTTCTACTTCCGCTTGTGCACTGCTGTTTTTTTTCCTTTGCTTACCTTCCCCCCACTCTCCCCACCCCTCTCTTCCCCTCTCTTTCTCTTTGCATTTGCAGAGTCTTGATAAGAATTGCATGGGCGCTTTGAGGAAAGCATATTGTAGCTCCCTCAACTTGCTTATTCGTCGTGAGGTGAGAATCACAACCTTATATTCTATCACCTGAATGTTACTTATATATATGTGTTAGAAGTATTATTTGGTTGCTGTTTTTATCAGTTATATTTAATTTTGTCTTATATGATGGGTTTTCCATCTGATCACCAGGCTTCCTGATAAGATTGTGACATGGATGCTTTGGTCGTTCAATGTAGAATCAACTTGTAATAAGTTAAGCCAAAATGGTGGTGATTTGATTCAACATTGCAATAACTTAATCAAATCATTCTTGTTCTTGAAATAAAATTTTATAGACATTAGATAGTTAAGTAGTTTGATCAGTTTGAAAGATTGAGTAGATAATTTGATACCTACAGGCTCGTGAATTTGCAAATGAGCTTCGTGCTAGTACAAAAGCATCAAGAAATCCAACCGTCTGGCTTGAAACTTCTACTGGGTCTGGTCAAAATGCAAATGCTGCAGACACTTCTACCGTTTCTGAAGCTTATTCCAAGATGCTTACAATTTTTATCCCACTCCTTGTAGATGAGGTTAAAGTCGAGTTACATTATAGTTTCTTTGATCTACATAGCACATATCTCCGTATTAAATCTCCATTCTAAAATGGTGCAACTGCAGAGTTCTTTCTTTGCGCACTTTATGTGTTTTGAAGTTCCAGCACTTAATCCTCCTGGGGGTACTGCTAATGGAGATAAGTCTGATGACACCAATGACGATGATTTGGGAATCATGGACATTGATGACAAGGACAGCAAGGCTGGTAATTTACACTATATTTTTGTTGTAATTACCTATGTGCTTCTGATCATATTTTAACTGACTGCAATGGCTGTTTCTGCTTCTTTCTCTTGCATTTTATACAATTGTCTAATTTTGTAGGTAAAAGTTCAGGAGAGCTTGCAGCATTAAATGAATCTCTTCAGGATTTACTCGATGGAATCCAGGTAATGTGCAGAACTTGTTGCCTATTTTTTTGTACCTGCTCTTGATTTTTGTTGTTAGGGCCTCATTTGCACACCTCACCAGTTCAGCCTCTCTATCCTGGTCATGACTTGTGCATAGCAGCATGCACTATCTTGTAGTCATTTTAAAGTTCCTTATGAAAAAATAAAAGAGGCCAATTTATATAGTTTTCAGGAAGACTTTTATGCCGTTGTGGATTGGGCTTACAAGATTGATCCCTTACGCTGCATATCAATGCATGGGATTACAGAGCGCTATCTTTCTGGTCAGAAAGCTGATGCAGCAGGATTTGTGCGTCTCTTGCTTGGTGATCTGGAGTCGAGGGTTTCTATGCAGTTCAGTCGCGTAAGTTTCTGTGATTAGTGGTGATCATCATCATATGTTTTTGAGGTTATGTTCTGAAGATTCTGAATCCCTGTAATGTTTATGATCCTTTGCAGTTTGTTGATGAAGCTTGCCACCAGATTGAAAAAAACGAGCGCAATGTTAGACAAATGGGTGTCTTATCATACATCCCAAGGTGAACTGGCATTTTTTGCGATATTTATCATATATGTAAAACAAAAATGGAAATAATTCTGTATGTCTTCAAATTGAGGAATGCAATTTCCTGTAGAAATTTATCTGTTCTGATCAGGCAGTTACAGTTGCTTATGTTTGCTTGTCTTCCCTTTTACTTAGATTTGCTACTTTGGCAACACGAATGGAGCAGTACATCCAGGGACAATCTAGGGATTTGGTTGATCAAGCATACACAAAATTTGTGAGCGCTTTTTTTTTTCTTTCTTTTTTTTTTTTCTGAAAATTATTCTCGTCATTGGTAGTATAATGCAAAGAAAGTGATGATTATCAGATATCATGGTATACAGCATAATCAATAACCGTTGATTTTAATGGTTTTGTTTGCTGGGTTCACCAGCAATATGGTGGTTCAAGCAGTATGAGGAAGATTTTCTTAAAATTATGCTTCAATCATACACCATGCTAGTATTCTTCCTATGTATTAAAGCTTATTTTTAGTTATCACACTGATTACTCAAGTTTGAATTCAGAGGGCAACGTTCTTTTTTCTAAACCTTGCAGTCTATAGGCTGTGTGAAGATAGATGATGATAACATTTGATTGTCTATCAGTTTGATGTTTTAACAGAACTGCGTCTCCATTTTCTTACGTTAGATCAATTGTTTGACAGGTTAGCATAATGTTTGTGACTTTGGAGAAAATTGCACAAACAGAGCCAAAATATTCTGATCTTTTTCTATTAGAGAACTATGCTGCATTTCAGAATAGGTATTCTTCTTTTTCCTTTCTACTATGATCAATGCTTTCTTTTTTCGTTGACCATTTTTTACGAGGAGCTGTTGGGTTGCAGTTTGTATGACCTAGCAAATGTTGTGCCCACCTTGGCCAAATTTTATCACCAGGCAAGTGAAGCTTACGAACAAGCTTGCACACGCCATAACAGCATGATCATATACACTGTGAGTTATCCCGATGCCAAATCTTTATATAATTTTTTCTTCCCACCCCACCCCTTGTTCCTTGTAGAATTATGTTCATATAGACACAGCAGTTTTCTCAAGGGCAGATGTATTTTGGTGAAATATACCCTCGTTGTGTTTTCTTTCGGCAGCAATTTGAACGGCTTTTCCAGTTTGCTCGAAAAATAGAGGATTTGATGTTTACAATCGCACCAGAAGAGGTTAGTGTGTAAACGGCTGAGATGGATCTCAAATATCTATCTGAAAAAAAGTGAAAAAATGAAACCACTCTTAATTACGTCATACTACTCGTGAAAATGAAACTGTGTCCATTGATTAGTACATCTTTACACCATGAAGAATATTGAGCCCCATCCTGCGAATGGACTGTATAGTGTAATTTGCCCGAATGATTTACGTGGAGATATTTATTTTCGAAGTCTTAATTTTCTGAATGTAATGGCTGATATTCATTTCCTTCACAAATTGCAGATCCCTTTCCAGCTTGGGTTGTCAAAGGCGGATCTGCGGAAGGTGTTAAAATCAAGCTTATACGGGGTGAGTTGATTTACCTATCCGAAATAGTTTCATCTGTGAATGTTAGTTTCTAACACTTTCATGGATGTACAGCTTGACAAGTCCATCACTGCAATGTACAAGAAGTTGCAGAAAAACATGACTTCAGAAGAACTGCTGCCTTCTTTATGGGAAAAATGCAAGGTACGTAACAAAAGTTTCTTCGCAAATAGTTCCTTCACCTTCCCATTGATAATATCTGATGAATGTCGCGGATTTTGACAGAAGGAATTCCTTGAGAAGTATGAAACTTTTGCTCAACTCGTCGCCAAGATTTACCCGACAGAGACCTTTCTCACCGTAGCAGAACTGAGAGACCTTTTGGCTACCATGTAAAGCGAGAGTTTTCCTTGCATATCTTGACAGCTTCTTTTGAGGGATGAACTTAGCTTGCATAATCTTTCCTTTCCATTCTTTTTGTTTCATTTTCCGGAAACATTTTCTGGTAATTTGATTTATTAAAAAATGTTGATTTTTCGAGTGTCTCCTGTCGATTTTTCGAGCGTGTCATAGTTCACAGTGGCATCTTATGCTTATAATGTAACGATATGTGTTCATTTGTCATCACGTATCCTCATTTTATTAGCATGAAACGTCATTGTTGTTTGTACGAGCAAATGAAAAGCTGAAAAAAAATGCATATACTGATGAGAAGCTTTTTAAAAAGTCGGTCGTGGACCAACCTCTAGACTCTTTTTTCCATGGAATTATTGGTCCTTTTCTTCCACTTCTCGGCCTTATCTCCAACTCCTCCACCATGGATTCTACTCACTACTCCAACAGATTCCTCAGAGACGATCAAACGGTGTCGCAACCGCTTCGCTACACAATCTTGAAACAAGCAGACATGAGCCAACGCCAACTCCGTGATATTACAGATATGTGCTCAACACTCTCCGTGTCAAGAGCCGCGGCGATCATCTTACTCCGCCGCCGTGATTGGAACGCAAGTAAGTTGTTTGACAAGTGGTTTGAGTAGGAAGACGAGGTTCGGAAAAGATTGGGACCAAAACAAGCCCACTTGTTCGAACCTTGTCTTCTGATATTGGTTTGTTACTTGTGTTTTTGAAACATTTGTCGATGGTGACACGGTAGTGGAAGTGATGATAGTGATTCTAAATTATAACTTAAATTTTTCAAGTTAAAAATTTTGGATTTTAATCCACGGATTGGAGATGGTCGTGAACATTTCGTACAAGCAAATGAAAAACTGAAAGAAGTGCATATACCGATGAGAAATTTTTAATAACTCGGTCGCCAGTGGCAATTCAACCAGCAGCCTCACCGCACCAACCTCCAAACTCTCTTTTTCCATGGAATTATTGGCCCTTTGCTTCCACTTCGCCTTATCTCCAGCTCCTCCACCATTGATTCCGTGGAGTGATGGAAAAAAACAAAAAGTGGTAGAAAAAGGACGTCTATCGTGGCTAACTCCTTTTCTTCCACTCTTGTCTAACTTCTATCGACCATGCAAACTTTTGCAAAAATCAGAGCTCAACTTTTTTTTTATTTTTTTATTTTTTTTTAAATTAATAAGGAAATCTAGTGGCTTCGTCGTATCATTTCACTTTTTTCAGAGGCCAGAAAGACTTACAAATGCATTTCAATTTCTTCTGACCATCAACGTTAGGAATCGAACCTAGACGTGCAGTCTCGAATATGGATCTGAAATTCATCTCTAATCATTGGACGAATCGAACCTAGACGTGCAATCTCGAATATGGATCTGAAATTCATCTCTAATTATTGGACCGTTCCACGGTGGTTCTCTCCAACTTGGTTATGGGCCTGTTGGTGGGGCAAAACTTCAAAACGGCATAAAGAATCGCAATACCACTGATAAAGCTTCAAAGTTATTTTTAATTGTGACGGGAAAATCACGTGTTTTAAAAGAAGTGATGAAAAATTTTAATTTTTAAGTTATTAACTTTTTAGCACACATATTTTACTATTTGTATAATAACACGTGATGTACCACTCATGTACCGGTTACATTGAAAAATCACTTCAATTCCAGTAGAAGAGTAGACACAGAGCAATTCTCCGTCGCTATAAATACCTAATCAGGCATCAGTGCCTCATCCACCTTCATCCACCGTCCATCCCATCTTACCTCGGGATCACATCGACTGCGGTGACTCCGTAGAGGGCTGATCGTTCCGAAAGAAACGATCTATTTGTCGAAATCATCGCTATCGGCGAAAGAATAAAACGGAAGGAATCAAATAAAACAATCTCTAGGGTTTCTGTATACCATGGACAAGAAACGCAACCGGAACGGCGACAACTACATCGTCATAAACAGCGATGAAGAATCAGATCGATCAGAACGTTTTGAAGAAGAAGAAGACGACGCAGTTGATGATGAATTTGCTTTTGTCCAAGAAGACAACATCGACAGCACCGATCACTACGAGTTCAGCGAAAGTACTGATTCGTCTCATAATCCATATCAAAACTACGCCATATTGAAAGAGGAAGATATTCGCCAACTGCAGGAGGAAGATATCACAACAGTTTCTACAATCCTTTCCATACCGAAATCCGCTGCATGCTTCCTCCTCTCACACTTCAACTGGAGCGTCAGCAAAGTCAACGAGGAGTGGTTCGCCGACGAAGATAGAGTCAGAGAGAAGGTAGGGTTGTTGAGGAAGCCCGTGGTTAGTTTCCATCCCACAGATTTGATTACTTGCGGAATATGTTTTGATGATCATCAGTATGGATCAAAGGATGTTTTTTTCGCTGTTTGCGGTCATCCCTTTTGTCGGGATTGCTGGACAGGTTATATTAAATCAGCGATAGATGAAGGTCCGGCGTGTTTGATGGTGCTGAGATGTCCCGAACCGTCTTGCAAGGCAGCGGTTGGACCGGATTTAATCGAGGGTTTGACGACAAGAGAAGATCATGAGAGGTATAAGTACTTCCTTTTGAGATCTTACGTTGAAGGGCGCAGGGAGATCAAGTGGTGCCCTGCACCGGATTGCAAGTACGCTGTGAAATTCAATGCAGGTGGAACCAAAAGCTATGACGTTTCGTGCCTTTGCTTGTATGGGTTTTGCTGGAATTGCAATGAGGAAATTCACCGTCCTGTGAACTGCAAGACTGTGGAAAATTGGATTTCGAAGAACAAGGACGACTCGATGAATGCGCAGTGGATACTTGGGAATACCAAGCCTTGCCCCAAGTGCAAGAAACCAATCGAGAAGAACAACGGGTGTAATCATATGACTTGCGCAAACCCTTGCAGGTATGAGTTTTGCTGGTATTGCCTCGAGAATTATACTGGACATACATGCTGCAATGGATATAACAGGGCAACTGATGAATATACGGGAACTGACCCGGACAAGGTTGAAGCTGGGAGGGATAAAAAGAGGGCAAAGAGATACGTGGAGAAATACCTACATTATTATGAAAGATGGGCAAACAATCTGTCTTCGAAGAAAAAAGCAATAGAGGATTTACATAATGTGCAGAGCAAGGACATTACGAAGCTTGCCGCCATACAATGTCAATCGGAGCTTCAGCTCAAGTTTATCGTAGAGGCGTGGCGGCAGATCATTGAATGTAGGCAGGTATTGCGATGGACGTATGCATACGGGTACTACATTCCCGAGAACGAAGAACTGAAGATTCGGCTATTCGAGTACTTGCAAGACCACGCAGAGTTCAGCCTGGAGAGGCTTCACAAATGTGCTGAGAGTGAGATGAAAGAGTTTCTCTTTGCTAAAGGTCCGTTGGAAAGTTTCCGGGACTTTCGTATAAAGCTCGTAAGACTGACAAAGGTGACTGCAAGTTATTTTGAGAAGCTGGTTAGAGCGTTGGAGAATGATCTTTCTGAATTGGACATACAGGGGATTCACAAGTCTTGATCATCTGACCAGTGTGCCAATTGTGAATGCTTGTTCTCCAATGTAACCTGGAAGCTGGAGAGGTGTGTCATGACTCCTGAGAAGGCGTTAACTAGCTCTCTGTTTTCCTCCCCCATTTATTTATGATCTAATGGACTCCAATTTAGATGATTTGTTATGAGATAGGTAACTTGTTTAGGAAGTTTCATTTCGTTTCTTGTTCGGTGTGAAACCTTTTGTGTAGTATATTTCTTCTAATCAAATTCTGTTTGCCATTGATAAATGTTATGTTTGATATCTCATTGGGAGTTATGAAAATAACAAAATCACTAGCAAAGTGTAGGAGGTAACAACACCACTTTAAAAATGTCATCGTGCACTCATCTGCAATACAAATAAAACGCAGAAATTGAATTTGGAAATGAGGGTTTTGTGAAGCATTCTTCTCCCTGGTAGCGATTTTTTTTTTCTTCCCGTCAAATCACACTACGTATATAAGTAATTTTATTAAAGATGAACCGGAAGATTTACATAGCACTATAAGTGATTTTGTGGAAGATTTGCATAGCACTATAAGTGATTTTGTTTCAAAACATGGGAATTACTTGTATGTGGCCCTTAATGAATCTTTAAGAGTACCAAAATCACCAATGAGAGACATCACTTCTATATAAGTTTTGTGTCGAATTATCAAATCTTCCTCTCCTTCCTCCTATCAGAATCCTTGGTCTACAAAATTCATGGCCGCAGACTCCTTATTTGATTGGAGACCGGTGGCAGCCACTGTCCTTATTCTCGTAGCCTTTCTTCTTCATCTTCTCATGAATTGCTGCATCTTTGATTTTTGTTTTACTATTTTGTCGATAAATGCCTCTTTTGGTGAGGTTATTTGTGAGTCTCTTCAAATGAATATTTTTGTTTAATTTGTGTTGGTTTGTTATCGGCTCCTCTTAGGTCTACCTTGATGTTTCTAGTAGCTTCATTGATGAAGTTGAGCACTTGGTATGGACACTAGTTGGTTCGTTTGTCAATTCCTTTTCAGAGTCATTCCTACTAATTGTCAGAGAGTGTTTTCATTTCCGTTATTGTAGTTTCTCTGTGTGTGGAATTTCTCATGTCAATTGGCTAAGTGTTTGATTTCCATTAGGAATGGTCTTCCCCTGGCTTTGAAGTGTCATCTCAGTCCCCTAAGTTTGAGTGTGAATGATTTCAATACTTGGATGCGTTTTTGCTTATTCTCAGATATATCTCGCTCTCAAATTCACTAGTACAGTGGCAACTAATATGGCCAAATTGGTCTTTTATGTTTTGTTTAAGTCTTTTCGGATTGAGGACCTCTTAGATGAAATCCAAATATCTTCTCTGATATTTGTATTAGTTTTTTGAATTATAATAAGATCTGACTGACGAATCAATGTGGATGGTTCAAAGTTAGGGTTCTCTATCAATTTGGGGATGGGGCAAATCATAGACGCTTGCCAAAGATGTTGTTTTGAGATAGATCATGGGCTGTACTCGATGGCCGTCTGCTATCACTTTTTTTTGGACAAAGAGAACTTACAAACGAAAGCGGAAAGACAGAGGAAGAAAAACAACAGAAGGTCTCGCCCAAAGCTAAGACAGGGGAGATGAGCAGAGCACGACCTGATAGCGAGGCTGAGGTCCAATCTGCTAACCTCACCTATCTCAGCCAGCACAAATTAAGGGGGGCAAGGGAGACCATCCTTCGGCAAAATATGAACTAGAGAGGATGGGGGCCTAATGACCCAAACGTCAGTGCGCATCCCTCTTTTACATTGCGAAGCAACCCAATCGGTTGCACCATTCGCTTGACGCGGAATCCATTGCCATCTAATTGACTGAAAACAATGAGAAAGATTCCGGATTTTGGTTAACAGAGGAAATATGGTCCAATTCCATGCTTGGGATGATGTTGCTAATGAGTTCCAGAGAATCACATTCAAAGGCCACATCGAAGAAACCGTTATCAATTGCCGAGGCGACCGCCAGGAGGGCGGCCTTAGCCTCAGTTTGGAGAGCCGGGAAAAATCTGATTGATACAATAATCTGATTGATCAAGAAAAATCTGAGCAACCTTGTACCAGCCATTAGTCTTTTAACTCGGGCCTTAACATTTTCAACTTAGTTATACACTAATCGCAAAGCAATGAATAGACTTCAAACGTTCGTTCGAGCTCATTAGAAACCATTAAATTACATATCTTAATTAACCCGTTGCTTAATACCTTAATTAAATTACTAATCCCTCAAATCGGAAAAAGAAAAAAAAAAGTAATTATATTTAAACCCAATAGTTATCTTCACACGCCCATCATAAAAAATCTTTCACATTTTCCCCTTTAGCCCTTAAATCAAATTAAAATAAAAAGTTAAAAACCCTAATGAAAATCATAAAACCAAAGACCTCTGTCAGCACTTAGAGCAGCTTCTCTCAATTTATGAGCTCTTTCTTGTTGTACTCAGAATTGAAAGTAGAGGTGGACACGATGCAGTTCGATGCGGTTTTAAAATTGCACAAAACTTCAACAAAGATAAATTCAAGCATGTAGCGAATTCTTCTACAATCTGCGCCAGATGAGAAATCAAAGCTAACATTTTGTAGGGATGCATGCACGCCAGGCTCCAGCTACTATAATGGCTGATCATTTCATTTTTCATGAACATATAAAATCACATTTCATATGGTCCAGAGGAGTGGTAAATATATATAGTTTTTACTCTCTTTTTTTTATATAATTTATCCTTAGCATGCAGAGCTAGGTAAGAGAGAGAGACTGATGAGTGATAATATCTGTCGAATAGTGTTGAGTCCATGATAAAAGTATGAACTCTAACGAATAACGAATTAAAACATTACATCTAATTTGAGATGCGGTTTCCAAAAGTCAAAATCGAAACCAAATCGTTTCTAACACTGCAGTTCGGTTTTAAAACCGTAATCGTTTCAAAATCATAAAACCGAATAGTTCGATGTGGTCTAATTTGGTTCGTATTTTGGTTTCGATTTTCGATTTCAAGTCTCTACCCCTAATTGAAAGAGAAATCGCTTCCAATTGCCTTCCCACAATCACAAGAAATTTTTTTAGGTACCTGGCACATATGCTGACATGGAGTTCCACCAATAATCATTTAACTCCTTTATATTTTTATTTTTTTAAATCTCAAAAAATGCTAGCTGTTTCAAAAATTACCTCGAAAAGAAAAAATAAAAAACTCTTGGCTACCCTCAATCTTACGACAGCGATCAACCATCCAGTGCACCCACCTCCATCATTGGCCAGTGATTTAACTGGCGTCATCCATCTCTTCTCTCTTCCATTTTTTTTTTTTTTAATTTTAATTTCCTCATTTTCACTCCCACTCTTACTTCTATATAGAACCCAGGAAGTGTCGGCGGCGACTCCTACTCAGATCTGGCGTCGCCAATCCCGATCTATCAGCTGCTGAGGTCGCCATCATCCCTTGTGTTCTTTTCTGGCGCAGGAGAAGAAATAAAAAGGGGAAAAGAGAAAGAAAGAGAAAGAGAGAGAAAGAAAGGAAGAGAGACTGAGAGAGGTGAAGGGAATGGCAGGATGGGTCGGGGGGATGGTGGGGATGGGTGTGACGGTGGACGGAATAATCTCATCTTTTTCCTTTTTTTTTTTTTTTTTTTTTTTTAAAGAGTGAAATGTAGTAATGGTTTTTAATTTTAATTTAATTGAAGTAATACTCCTTTAAATAAAAATAGATGGTCTTTAATTTTAATCCAACTGGAGAAGTTATCTCTCAACTTTAATTTAATTGGAGCAATAGTTCATCAATCTTAACCCAATTGCAGCAATGGTCCTTCTAACATAACTCATTTTGACAAAATTCTGATGAAGTTGACGAAAAAAATCATAGCTACACGTTTTGATGAATTGAGGGATCCTAATTGTAGTAATGGTCATTCCAACCTAACTCATTTTGACAAAATTCTAACGAAGTTGATGAAAATGATCATAACTACACATTTTGATGAGTTGAGAGATCAATGACACTGGATTTTTAGTTGAAGGATCATTGCTCCAATTTGATTAAGTTGTTGGATCTTTGATACGTATCAGGATCCTCTCCTGATCTTTGTATGGGGATCCTCATGATCAACAAGTGTAGGCCGTTTGATGAAAATCCAATGGCTACAAATAGGAGGTCTTTTTAAAGTTATAATAATTATAGCCGTTGGATTTTCATCCAACGGTCCACACTTATTGGTCATGAGGATCCTCATACAAAGATCAGGAGAGGATCCTGATCCCTTTGATACAATTTATTCTTTTTTTATATATATAATTATTTTCTTAAAATAAAGATAAGGATAAAATAGGTATTTCAACAAAATCATTAACCATAGGACAAGTGTCAGACATTGATTAGTAGGGAACTCCATATCAGCAAATGTGCGGGGTACCTGGAAAAATTTCTCCACAATCACCCTCTCATTTCCTTCGTTTCCTTCTTCCAATTCCCTTTCCCCTGGACGATTCGCATGGACAAGAAACGCAGACTGCACGATCAGAAAAATGGCGGTGATGAAAGTCCTTGTGACGTTGACGACTCTGGCTTTCTTGAAGAACAAGAAGAGGATGGCGACGACGACAACATTGACACAGAAGATCGGTATGAGTTGGTTGACACTTGTCAGTCGAAAACCCGACATTACACTGTTTTGAATGAAGAAGAAATTCGCCAAATTCAGGAGGATGATATCAACAAAGTGTCTGATGTCATTTCCCTACCGAAATACGCCGCATGCTTTCTTCTCCCTCACTTCAATTGGAAGGTTAGTAGGGCTAACGAGGAGTGGTTTTTGGACGAGGATAAAAGTCCGCGAAAAGGTAGGGTTAATGAAAAAAACAGTGGTTCAATTCAATGCCAGAGATATAATTACATGTGGAATATGTTTTGATGAATATGCGTATGAATGCGAAAGTGTTTTGTCTACTTTTTGCGGTCATCCTTTTTGTCGAAATTGCTGGACAGGTTACATTCGCACTTCGATCGATGACGGTCTTGCGTGTTTGATGCTGAAATGTCCTGAACCGCCTTGTGGCGCAGCTGTTGGTCCGGATTTAATCGGCGTGTTGACAACCCGGGAAGATTATGAGAGGTATAAACACTTCCTTTTAAGATCCTACGTTGAGGGTCATAGGAAGATCAAGTGGTGTCCTGCTCCTGATTGCTGTTATGCTGTTAAGTACAACGGCAATGCTGATGATGATGATACCGGGATGAATGGTAGTTATGACGTTACCTGTCTTTGCTCAAACAGTTTATGCTGGAATTCCTGGAAACTATTTTGAGAAGCTGGTTAGAGCGTTGGAGAATGGCCTTCCAGAGGTGGACAATGCAGCTGGGATTAATTGACAAGCATTGACCTTGTGACCAGTGTAACAATTTGGATGGATTTCCCTTCCTTCCGGCGGGTTCTGCGTTTGAGCTATGCGAATGATGTGTTCACGCTGCTTATAATCTCAGAAGAGGAAAGTAATTGTAGTTGTAGGAGGTAGTACAAAGCTTTTGTTGGCTAATCTTTTTACATGAGACTTTTATATCCAAGTATTCAAAATAAATAAGCAATCATCATATGTGGTCCGATTGCAATATATGCATATCGTGATGCGTTCACTCTTTTTAATAATATGCTCTTGTAAATCAATGTTTGTTCTAATTCATGTTTTGAGTACCTGTGGATCTAGAGGATTAATAGTCCACGGCCTCTTCTGCTGATTCTTTGTTTGGCTCGTTGCCTCTTATTTGGACTCGGAGGTTTATAGGGGTTGGTTTACCAACAGATTATTATTTATTTCAAGAAATTTGATGAAACCAAATTTTTGGTTGTCAAGCCTAACTATTGAGGTGCATAACCAGCTACTAACTAGCTCATAATCTGGTAGTTGGAAGGGTCCTATCCTTCATCGTTGAGAATTTGGTTTGGTTGCATGCAATATGCAAACAAACCAAATTCTCGTAAGATTGGAAGGACACTAACAATAATAATATTTGATTACAAGTAATTGAATTGTGTTGAATAAGTGGCCAAGTGGCCATACTTTAGATTAAACAAAAGAAGGTGGAAACACCTTTCCTTGTTTTGGGGAGGAAAATAAGGGAAAAGAATGTTTTGGTTCCGTAGCACAACCCGTGAGTTTGGTTTTGGCAGAAAGCTAAAAGAAAAAAAGTTGTTTTTAATAATAAGAGTTCATTTCGGTTGTGTGGAAACAAGAGAGAAGATAGAGTTGCAGAGAGTTTTGCAGAGAGCAAGTTGCTGCTTCAATTGGTTAGTAATCATCCACCAAAGTAGTTGTTGTTGTAATAGCTGAGAGCTATATGTATAGAGAAGAAATTATTCATTATATTTCTTTCTCTATTTGTTTCTTTGGTGTGTGAGAGCTATTGGGTGTATTGGGCTTTTGGGTTGTGAGATCACCAACACTTTGTAAACTCCCATTTGGTTGATAGTGGATTATTGGTTGAGCTCCTACTGCTCCGAGGACGTACTCCAGTTACAGTGACTGTGGAGGAACCTCGTTAAAATCTTTGTGTCTTTTATATTTTGTTCTTGCATTTCCATTTGATAAATTTCCTGTGGGCTAGCTTGAGTTGGTTCCATTTAGTTTGGTGCTATCCTAGCACAACAATTGGTATCAGAGCACTGGTTGCTCTTGGGTACTGTCTAATTGCCAAAAATGTCAGACGGGCAAGATGAGAATCCTTTTGGAAGCAGCTCCGGATTTGCAAGAACTACGGTGCAAAATGCAAAGTTCGAAGTTGAAAAGTTTGATGGCACAAACAACTTTGGGATGTGGCAATGTGAGGTCAAAGATGTGTTGGCTCAACAAGATCTACTTGCCGCTTTGGGAGAGAAGCCGGAAGCTATGTCGAAGCCGGAATGGGAGAAATTAAATTTGTGGGCTTGCTCTTCAATTCGGTTGTGCCTTGTAAAAACTCAGAAGTATTTTGTGATGCGGGAGACATTGGCAAGTGTGTTGTGGCAAAAATTGGAAGACAAGTATATGACGAAGAGTGCAGAGAACCGGCTACACTTGAAGAAAAAGTTCTACCGCTTCCAATACAAAGAAGGTACAAAAATGATTAGACACCTTGATGCTTTTAATAAGTTGATTGCCGACTTGTTAAATTTAGATGAGGATATTAAGGATGAAGATAAAGCCTTAATATTGTTGAATTCCTTGCCGGACTCTTATGAGCATTTTGTGACCACTATTATGCATGGTAAAGAAACTGTGAAATTTGAAGATGTGTCAAATGCCTTGATGAATTATGAAATGAGGCATAGAGATAAAAATCATGATAGTAACTCGGAAGCTTTATTTGTTAGAGGTAGATCATCGGAGAGAAGATCATCTTCTAGTAGGAAAAAATCACAGTCTCGACCTAGAGGAAACTCTAAAGGTAGAAAACCTTTGGAAATGGATGAATGTGCCTTTTGTCGTAATAAGGGCCATTGGAAGAAAGATTGTCCTAAATTGAAGACCAAAGGTAAAGAAAGTTCTGAAGCTAATGTTGCTGAAGTTGAAACAGATTTTCCTGATTTTGCTTTAACCACTTCCTCATCATTTGATTGTGCTACTAAGTGGGTGTTGGATACGGGTTGTACTCATCATATGACTCCTCACAAGGATTGGTTTTCAAGCTTGAAAGAGTTTGATGGCGGCGTTGTGTTCATGGGAGATGACAATCCTTGCACAACAAAAGGGATTGGTACAGTTCGTTTGAAGTTGCATGATGGCATGGTTAAAGAGTTGACAGGTGTTTGGTATATACCGAATTTGAAGAAAAATCTTATTTCTTTGGGAACTTTGGAAGCCAAGGGCTTCAGGTTTCATTCAGATGGGCAGACATTGAAGGTGACTTATGGTGCACTTGTTGTGATGAAAGCTCCTCGATGTGGCCATTTGTATTTATTGCAAGGAAGCAATGTGACAGGTGAAGCATCTGTAGTCTCAGAAAATATGGGCACATCCGATTCTGATACTACTAGACTGTGACATATGAGATTAGGCCATGCCGGTGAGAAAACTCTACAAGGGCTTGTGAAACAAGGTCTTCTAAAAGGTGCCACGACTTGTAAGCTTGATTTCTGTGAGCATTGTGTCTTGGGGAAGCAAACTAGAGTGAAGTTTGGTACTGCTGTACATCAGACGAAGGGCATTCTTGATTATGTGCATTCGGATGTTTGGGGTCCTACAAAGACTCCCTCTTTGAGTGGTAGACATTGGTTCGTGACCTTTGTTGATGATTATTCAAGAAGGTTTTGGGTCTACACTATGAAGCACAAGAGTGAGGTGTTGAGCATTTTCTTGGGTTGGAAGAAAATGGTTGAGAACCAGACTGGGAGAAAGATTAAGATTTTGAGATCGGATAATGGTGGTGAATACACATCCGACCTTTTCTTTAAAGTTTGCAAAGAGGAAGGGATTGTGAGACATTTTAGTGTCCGGGGAACTCCACAACAAAATGGAGTTGCAGAAAGATTGAATCGAACCTTGCTTGAGAAGGTTAGATGCATGTTGTCTCAGTCGGGTTTGAGCAAGTCGTTTTGGGCAGAGGCAGTTACTTATGCATGTCACATCATCAACCGATTACCCTCAGCTGCTGTTCAGGGTAAGACGCCAATGGAGGTATGGACTGGAAAACCTTCTACTGATTATGATTATATTCGTATTTTTGGTTCACCTGCTTATTTTCATGTAACTGAAAATAAACTTGATCCTAGAGCCAAAAATGCTATCTTTCTTGGTTTTAGTAGTGGTGTTAAAGGTTACAGGTTATGGTGCCCAGAGATGAAAAAACTTGTAATCAGCAGAGATGTGACATTTGATGAAGAAAATATGTTTAGAGACTCTGAGAAGAATGTGAAAGATGTCCAACAGGTGGAGCTTGAGAAAGTTGCCTCTAGTACTTCAAATCCTATTTCCGCTGATGTCGAAGCCACTACAAGTGAAGAAGTGGAAGACCATGAGGATGTTGAAGAAGTTGAACTTGAAGATTCTATTCAAGTTGAAGAGCAAGTTTCACCTCAAGAGTCTATTGCTAAGAACAGAGGAAAGAGAAATATTACCAAGCCAGCTCGGTATAGTGACTATATTGCTTTTGCTCTTCCTAGTTCCTATTATCACTGATGAGATTCCATCCAATTTTGAGGAAGCCATTGAGAGTGAGGAAAAGGAGAAGTGGTGCAATGCCATGGGTGATGAGATGAATTCTCTCTTGAAGAACAAGACTTGGGAGTTAGCTAAATTGCCTAAGGGTAAGAAAGCTATTGGTTGCAAATGGGTGTATGCCAAGAAGGAAGATGCTGATGAGAAAAGCAATGTGAGATTCAAAGCAAGATTAGTTGCTAAAGGGTATGCACAAAAGGAGGGCATTGACTACAATGAAATCTTTTCTCCAGTTGTGAAGCACTCCTCAATTCGCATTATGTTAGCTCTTGTTGCACAATATGATTTTGAACTTGTGCAACTCGATGTGAAGACGGCTTTCCTACATGGTGATTTGAATGAAGAGATCTATATGTGTCAACCGGATGGGTATAAAGTGAAAGGGAAAGATAATTTGTTTTGCAAGTTGAAGAAATCACTTTATGGCTTGAAGCAATCTCCAAGACAATGGTATTTGAGGTTTGATAAATTTATGAGAGGCCAAAATTATTCTAGAAGTCAATATGATCATTGTGTGTACTTCAAGAAGTTGCAAGATGGGTCTTTCATTTATTTATTGATATATGTTGATGATATGTTGATTGCCTCAAAGAATGTCGAAGAGATTGAGAAATTGAAGAAGCAAATGAAGAATGAGTTCGAGATGAAGGATCTTGGTGAAGCAAAGAAGATCCTTGGCATGGAGATCACTAGAGACAGAGAGAAAGGTTTGGTATGCTTGAATCAAAGACAATACCTTGAGAAGTTGATTCGGAAGTTTGGAGTTCATGATTCAACTAAACCGGTTAGTACCCCTTTGGCTCCTCATTTTAAATTGAGTTCTCTACAATGTCCTAAAACTGATCAAGAGAAGCTACAAATGAAAAATATACCATATGCAAATTTGGTTGGTAGTTTGATGTATGCAATGGTATGCTCTAGACCGGATATTGCTCATGCAGTTGGCATGGTGAGTCAATATATACATAATCCTGGTAAAGAGCATTGGAATGCAGCTAAGTGGATATTGAGGTATCTCCATGGTACTCGAGATGTTGGTTTATGCTTTGAGAGGGATGACTCTAGTATTGGTCATTTTGTTGTTGGTTATGTTGATTCAGATTATGCAGGTGATCTGGATGGAAGGAAGTCTACTACAGGCTATGTATTTACTATGGCTAAAGGGCCAGTTTGTTGGAGGTCCATTTTGCAGTCGTCTGTTGCTTTGTCTACTACAGAGGCTGAATATATGGCAGTTGCTGAAGCTATAAAGGAGGCCATTTGGATACATGGACTGATTAGAGATTTGGGGGTTGATCAGAAGCAGGTGGAGGTACATTGTGATAGTCAGAGTGCCATTTATTTGGCTAAGTATCAGGTTCATCATGCGAGAACCAAGCACATAGATGCGCGTTATCACTTTGTTCGTGAAGTAGTTGGTGAAGGGGAGATCATTCTCCAGAAGATTCCAACTAAAGACAACCCCGCTGATATGTTAACTAAGGTTGTTGGTGTAGCCAAGTTTGTTCATTGCTTGAACTTGGCTCACATTTTGCCTATATAAAGAAGGCGTTGAGCAGTAGGAGTTTTTGGAGCATTTGGCTCGGCATGAGTTGTTCTCTTGCTAGTGATTGGGAGTGATGTTGTGTGTTAATTATGTTGTTTGGCTTATCATGGCGTTTTTCGGAACTTGGCCAAGGTGGAGATTGTTGAATAAGTGGCCAAGTGGCCATACTTTAGATTAAACAAAAGAAGGTGGAAACACTTTTCCTTGTTTTGGGGAGGAAAATAAGGGAAAAGAATGTTTTGGTTCCCTAGCACAACCCGTGAGTTTGGTTTTGGCGGAAAGCTAAAAGAAAAAAAGTTGTTTTTAATAATAAGAGTTCATTTCGGTTGTGTGGAAACAAGAGAGAAGATAGAGTTGCAGAGAGTTTTGCAGAGAGCAAAGGAGTCTTGCAGAGAGCCCAAAAAAAAAGAAGAACAAGTTACTGCTTCAATTGGTTAGTAATCATCCACCAAAGTAGTTGTTGTTGTAATAGCTGAGAGCTATATGTATAGAGAAGAAATTATTCATTATATTTCTTTCTCTATTTGTTTCTTTAGTGTGTGTGAGCTATTGGGTGTATTGGGCTTTTGGGTTGTGAGATCACCAACACTTTGTAAACTCCCATTTGGTTGATAGTGGATTATTGGTTGAGCTCCTACTGCTCCGAGGACGTACTCCAGTTATAGTGACTGTGGAGGAACCTCGTTAAAATCTTTGTGTCTTTTATATTTTGTTCTTGCATTTCCATTTGATAAATTTCCTGTGGGCTAGCTTGAGTTGGTTCCATTTAGTTTGGTGCTATCCTAGCACAACAAATTGTTTATTTGTAGGGAATATAAGTATACACACAGAAGCCAGCAGAGAGAAAAAGAAGGGCTAGCTTATACTTTCAGACTTTCAGTTGAATATTAGAGTGTACAACGAATAAGACTACAAAATAATAAAAATATTATTAAATAAATTGAGAATGCCGAAACGGCTATAAAATCTCAAAAGGCTACATCATGACTAACATGTTATTCATGCTAAACTATAAGCTATATTTATAGAGAGCAAAACCTAGAAACCCTAATTCGGATGGGCTAAGCCCATGTACTAACTAACAAGCAAACTCAAATAATCATAAAATACTAATATTTTCCAACACTCATCAAACTCATAGCGGTATACGACATGGGTTTGCAAACAAGCAAATGTGGACTGGCTCCGTTAGGCGGACTGGCAGGTATACAAACTTAACTTGACTTGACTCGACTGGCGAACTTGACTCGACTGGTGAACTTGTGACTTGACTAGTGAACTGGCGAATTGATTCTGACTAGCTAGTGTTTAAGAGTACGGAAAGAACCCATCACTAAACGAATGAGATTTCTATATCTCAATTATACCAACAAACGAACAACGCCAAAAAATTCTAGCAACTATCACTCCAGAGGTTAACACTCCAAACACTCGAGAATTCATTACGAACGGCGACGGCAGATACCCCGAACTTCAAAACAAAGCCAACAACTTGTGTGGGCCTAAATCAAACTTAACCATTTTTAATTCTTTGCCCGTGTGGGCCTAAAAACAAACAACCGAAAAGATTTTCTTTTCTTTTCGTCGGTTTTCTTTTCTTCTTCCCTTCAACCTTCCTTTCTGGGCAGTGGTTTTCTCCAGAACAAACAATACAATTGCGAGTGCAGTGGATTCAACGGAGGTGTGCATGCAATGGGTATAGTGGTGCAACGATGGCGTATGTGGAATGGCTCACATACGGATGAAGGGGGCAGGCCCGGTACGTAGGCTGATGGCTGGTGGTGGGTTCAGCACGGCAGCGGAAACTGGTCGGGATTACAGGCAACAGCGTATACAGGAACAATAGCAGATGATGGATCGACTCGGTCCAGCGTCGGCACAGGTCCAAACTTCAATTCCAGAAACGTCCACTTTTTTTCTTTCTTTCTTTTCGACTATGGATGACAACCAAAAAACAAACCAGAAAACAAAATATTCCACGAATAACAAAATATTCCACGAATCGAAACTGGAAAAAGACAAACACTGATAACGAACAGAAGCAGATTAAATCCCGAATAATCAAATCTGCTCTGATATCAAATTGAATATTAGAATGTACAACGAACAAGATTACAAAATAATAAGAATATTATTAAACAGACTGAGAATGCCGAAACGGCTACAAAATCTCAAAAGGTTACACCATGACTAACATGTTATTTATGCTAAATTATAAGCTATATAGAGAGCAAAACCTAAAAACCCTAATTCGGATGAATTAAGCCGATATACTAATTAACAAGCAAACTCAAATAATCATAAAACACTAATATTTTCCAACGCTTTCATCATGGTTGAATTACAATATCCATAGTATCGAAGGGCTAGCTTTTAATTAACCAAATCATCTTCCCTTGCTGTGTGAAGTATAATTCTTTTTTCGCTTACAGAAATATAATATTTCGATGAGTATTGCTACGTATCGGTATATATTGCTCAGTATATACAACAAAAAGGAATGCGGTTATAAATTAATAAACCAATCCAGTAGTTTGTGGACACTGTCACCAGTTAGTTGTATGATCTATCTTCCATGTACACCAGTAGCCAGGGCGGAGCCACGAAGGAAATAGATACCTTGACATTTTATTCACACAAAAAAAACTAGAGTTATCTTTTGATTTCAAAAAACTTTTTCAGGGTATTGGAGCCCCATTGGGAATCTTTCCTTATTTCTTTCAGTGGATTCCATTTCTGACTGGTGGGTATTCCACTGTGAGTTTTGAGGGGCTCATGTGATCCAAAGAGAAAGAGGAAATAGACGAGAGAGCTAGTTCTTATTTTTGTTTTTGTTTTGAAGTTTTTATTCCTTGAAGTCTTTTAATATTATCACTTTTGCTTTTTCTATTTTTTCTTATTTTTCTATTCCCCTCTTTATTTTGAATCTGAGTCGGGGTACTGGGCATGAGGGTTGAGGTGAGGAAGATGATGACAAGAATGGCATCATACCAAACTCAAATGATGGTGGTCGGTAGTTAGGACATGGCAACTCTTTATTTTTCTTAGATCAGAAGAACATTTTAGGGTGAGACTTTTGATCCCTCTTGAGCTAAAATTCTGACTCCGTCACAGCCGGTAGTTGGTAGTTGGGGGTTTCGTAGTGGTAGAGAGTCTGGAGAGAAGGAAGATACCAGCAGAGGAAAGAAGCACAGATCCAGCAAAGCAAGCAAGATCGAGCGGCGTCACGAGAGGTATGCTTTTGAACTTGTCCAGAAGTCCCACTTGCAGTATCATCACCACTGCATGCCCTATTTTCGATTTCGCTTGCGAAACTGATTCCATGTTAACCCATGCTGGAGGTGCCTGAAATGTTTATAATAATTACATGAATTAGAAATGATATCTATGTTGGTACAAATATTAGAAGATATTTCCGTTATGTATGTAGAAAGTTACTGAAAGCTACCTTCATGTAGAAGAGAGCAAACAAATTTGAGTCGGAAAACTGCGGTCCCTTTTCTTTCGCCGCCTTTGACCCCACGAACATGGCATACAACCCAACTGCAAAAATAAGCATGGCGGTTCCTACCAAGAACATATCTGTAAATTACAAGTATTAATCATTAGTAAATTATAATTAGGCATAATTAGGATGAATATCACATATGTGGATGTGGGTACTTTACTTACCAATGGCTTCAATAAGAAGATGCACCATATGGCCTTGATCCGTCTTGTGCGACAAGGCATGGAAATACTGGAAATATGACTTTAGAACAATCAAGCAACCCTGCATTCATATAAACGTTGAATGTAAGGACGTGTCGATTAATGCTAAACTAGTTTCAAGGTTCGATTTCCTCCAATGTAATCAATTAAAAAGGGAAAATGGAAATTTCACCTCTACAAAGCATAGTACTGAACCGAGTAAAGATCCCGCAACTGCAAGTAACGTAAAGAATCGGCAATCTATTATCCCCTGCACAAATGAAGTACATATAAGTAACTCTAAATTACCAAATAAAATTAAATAAATTTTGACAACTGAGAACAAGAATGTAACGGACATATGTACCCTTTCAATGAACATCTGGACTTGCTGTCTCAAAGATTTTGGTTTGAGAGCCGTTCTCAGTAGAATAGGCAAAGCACGGGTGGCCTTTCCGACCAGGGAAGCCAAATCTACGAGTAGTCCACCCTTATTCTCAACTTGTGGCTCCGCCAATGTGGTTTTCGACACCTTCACAGCCACTGTATGTTTTTTCTTCCTATGATGACTATCATTATCGGTCCTGGCAAGTTTCTTCCCTCCGTTTAATCTTCCGGCCATGCTCGAACACTTCAGTGCTGTTGATGGCGGAGAAGATGGAGAAGAAGAGGAGGAATGAAAAGTCATGGGCTTCAACGTGCGCAATAATCTAGCGGCTGCCATTGCTCCTTTGACAACACAAATGAAACTTACTGGTTGGTTTCGGTGGGTATATATATAAGTTTGTAGCTAGTGTGGTTCGTCGTATGGAGATAAACAGAAGATTCGTGGCATCTTAGCTGGTATTTGTCTTTGCATGGAGTAAGCATTCTCTTTTTCCTTTTGCTTGGAGAGGTTGGTTTTGAACTTTGAATTCTTCCCAACAATTTAGACGTACCAAAACCAAACCAGAGCCTCTAATGTAATGAGTCGCTGTCGGCACGTGCTCTGCATGTTGGCACCATCCGATTCGAGACCGGACACGTGTGGACGTGTGTTTCGTGGGATAATTTTCTTTCTGGGAATTTACGAACGAGGATATTTTCTCCATCGACGGCTTGTGGAACTTGGAATATGGAATTGGAAGGCACAATGCAAGTCAGACGGAACGGTATTTTTTCCATATTTCAATTGCTTGTGTTGTGGGTTTCGACTTGCGCTTTTGGGCTTTCGGCTTTTGGGGGATGGAAGCATGCGTACAAAACAACGAAGCAAAAGCAACGGAAAGAAACAGGTTACGTAGAACGTCTCAGCGCCACATGAAACAGATGAGAGATTTTTAATTATAACGGGAAGGGTACGTCACGTGTTTTAATAGGAATGATGAAAATTTTTATTTTTTAAGTTATTAACTTTTTAGCACACATATCCCATCATTTGTTTAGTGACACGTAATGTACCATCCCGTGTACCAGTCACACTGAAAAATCTCTCGAAACAGACAGCCAGGAAGTTGCCCTTCTGCCTTCAGAAACAATCTCAAGGCCCAATTTTTTTCATGGTTCCATGTGACGACAGTGCACTTTTAATGTGATTCGCATGATAAAATAATTGTTAATTAAACTCTTGTGGTGAGTCCAAACTTCTGTTAGTCCTCGGTTAAACAAAAGAACAAGCAAGGTTGAAATTGTCCTTCAGGAAAGATTGATCGATGAAGCCAAAATATCTACGAGTTTGGGGTGACGTAGGATTCCATTGAGATTGGAATTTGACAGAAATCGAGAGGCTTGAGGTTTGCGGTCAAAGTGAACGAAATCGAAGTGTGAATCTAAACATTTGACTAAAAAATAGGTTACAAACCCTGATGTTGCTAGATGATGTATATGCTTCCAGAGTTGGTCGTTGATGGTGAAACCATTCACTCAAAAATTGAAGCTGCACATGTGAAGGGCGAACTAATATTAGATGAGTTGGGCTTCAAAATTTTAGATCGAAAGGATAATTTTAAGAGAACTTTAACGAAAAACTCTTGGTATTGTTCACTTTAATGAAAAATTACATTTTTATATTAAAAAAATCAATCATGGTACTATTTACTTTACCCTTTATTTTGCCCTTATCGTTAAACCTCAAAATTTTCAAACCATTTTCATTATTTTTCTTTAATTTTAACCCCGCATGTGAGGCGCACATGCTAACAGGGCACGCCACATTAATTTAATTAAAAAATTTTAAACCACAAGGTTCACATTGAAAGTGCAATTTCACCTCAAAGACCAACAACAACAAAGTTTTTCCCACTAAGTAGATTCGACTGTATGAATCTTAGAACACTATTTCACTCAGTTCTGTACCACGTCTTCCGTTAGATCCAAGTACTCTAAGTATTTTCTTAAAGTCTCTTCCAAAGTCTTCCTAGATCTTCCTCTACCCCTTCAGCCCTAAACCTTTGTCCTGTAATCGCATCTAATAAACGAAGCGTCAATAGGCCTTCGTTTCACATGTCCAAACCACCGTAACTGATTTTCTATTATCTTTCCTCCAATTTCACCTCAAAGACCACACAAAAAAAATTTGGCACATTCTAAAAATTACCGACTATAAATCTTTTATTACTCTACAAGTTATTTTCTCCTCCAAGTATATGATATTTTCACGATAAACAAATATCCTCTTACATGTCATACGAAACTCTAAAAAAAAAAAAAGATGGAATTAGCGAACAATGTTACAAATATCCTCTTTCACCTATAAATGCATTCCATGACATGCTCCCCGTTCCATGCGGAACATTAAGAAAATCACAACAGATGCATTTGCAATTGTGGAAACACAAATAGGAACCAGAAAGAAGGCGGAGAGGGGAACAGCACAGACAAGTAAGCAAACCATGCATAGCCCGAAAGACGCATGTCAGTTTCCTATAACAAATCATCACATGAACGAAACAAGGATCATTGATATCTTACAATGGTCCCCTCTGCTGTGACACCACCACTCGTCAATGTATTCGTTATTCAGAACCTACAAGCCTGGAAAAAGTTATAATCTTGCTAGGGGGGGGCCTAACTATTATGTTAAGGCAGACTACGCTCATAATAACTCAAAGATGATTGCCAAGACTTACATCATTCAGACACAAACTAAACGATAACACACTATTCGCCTGCTGTAAGAACACAATCAGAAAATTAAATAACGAGGAAAACCAGTTACCAAAGTTCAGGTCCAAAATTACTCAAATCCAATCACACGCGAATAGTGTGCTGTCGTTTAGTTTGAGTCCGAATGATGTAAGTATTGTCCATAATCTCCGATAGTGCTGAGACTTAAAACAAAGAAACTAAAAAATATGGAAAAACAAAATGGAAAACTTCAATTATAATGGCACAGTGACTATCTCACTACTACATATATAAATGTGGCTCAAAAAGTGCTTGAAACATCATCGTTGTAAATGCCTCAGTACATGATCTTGATTCATCATCACTGCCACATTCTATTTCATAACATGCTACCAAAAAAATTAAAAATTCAAATTCAACCTGTACAAGAATTGATAAATCTTAATGAAAAACTCGATCAAAACCTCCGCACAGTACAAAAACTATAGGACTTAACTACAATAACTTGTGGACAGGCATCAAACATGGGAAAGATTATGATATAATGGCTTTACCAGTTAAATATGCTAGGCCAAGGCTTGCATAATTCTTTCTCTATCAAGGATAAGTGAATCAGTGATGAAAAACATTGGAAAATGATACATGAATAGAAATTTTGGACATTGAAATATGAGATCAGAGTATAATAAGCAGCTACAAATTGGAAGATGGCGTGCTAATAGTGTTAGAATGAAAGTGCAAGTAGAACACAAAACATACATTTGATCAAACTATGGGTATCACTTAGTACAATGGTAAGCCATTATTAACAATTTGTCTTCAGATTTGGCTAAATTTTGCAGGTTACTGCAATGAGACTATTAATATGTAAGAACAGAATCAATCATAATTTAGTAAACGTAAGCCTCAACTGAACTACAAAACTTTGTTTCACAATTTGGTAAACGTTACCATTGCTCAATAGCCTTTATTCCCCCGGATCCTGGCCCTCATGTCAACCTGCCCTCTTTTGCAATTGAAGTACGTTTCCCTTAGACCAATACATTCGCTTGATATTGATGGACTCTTTTCCCCAGCACACTCCCTAAACGACCGCTTCTCAACCTTAACGCAGTCACACTCACTAAGACACTTGACCAATTCCGTTGCTAGGCCCTTGCAAGACTTTGCCATTTCGCCCTAGCCTCCCCTGAAAATTTCGAGTATTTAAAAGTTGAGAGTCTTGAGACGAGAAAATAAGAGAAGGTAAATGCACTGCATGAAGTTTCAAATAACCAATACATCACAATTAAATACAGATGCTAAATCTTGCCAGTGCAGACAATTTGAAAACCTAGTAACTTGTTACTACTTACGCCTACCAAAATAAATATATAGATATGTTTCCTAGATTACTCCGCTCCAACAGTACTACCACCCCCCCCCCCCCCCCCCCCCGCGCCCAAACACCAAAATTCTAGCAGAAATTCACCAACATCTAAAGGCCACATTTCTTTACTCGAATTTGTAACTTAGCAGCTCTCAAGACAGTAGGCACCATACCATCCCACCCTGGTAAATATTTCTAGTTCCGCCCTTGAGCGCAGACCGCACTTGGACAGCCTCCATTTACGCTCCAAATGAAAATGTTAACGAACGCGGTAAGCCCGAAAATGAACTCCGTCATTCAACTCAACTAACTGATAGACCAATTGATGGTAAATTCATTGAGTTTAGGGATGCAAAATATCAGAAACCTATCCACTTAATCACTGAGATTTTTGTAACGCAAAAAGGAAGCAACTTTCTACACAAATTGTACCAAACCCATCTAACCCCAAATCCAAAAAAAAATCAAACCCATAAAAAAATCTATCGTCTTTCCAGCTAACCTCTTTCGGATGTCAGCTCAGAAGCTTCAAGAATCAAGTTCTAATCACTTCCCCTATACCTGATTAAATTAAACAAGCTATATAATATTTCTGTAATTTCAAAGTTACTTTGGTTTATGTAGATTAAACTCTCTAGGAAAACTACCCAGAAGTTGTACGCTTTGAAATTTATCCCTAAAGGTATAGAAATTGGGAAAGGTCAGCTTACCTCCAAGAACGCAAAAATCTGGATCAACGACGAGTTCTGATTTCTCCGCACAGTGCCGAAATCTCGAGAAGGAAGAAGACGCACGGAGATATACGAGCAAGCAAGACAACGGCGGTAATTTTCCGCAACCGAAGTTTGTATGGGAGTAAATAGCCAATGCGGCCTTTATTTTTAATTTTTTTTATTGGGTTGCTTTTGGGGCCTTGGGCCCAAAAGAAACAAAATAACCAACGCAGCATTTTCACAACTCTTTTCTCTTTTTAAACTCTAATTATTACTCTATTTTTTACCAAAACAATAATTATTACTTTATAGTTAAAATGGGGTTTGAGATAAGCATACTTATTATGAATTTTGACAATGAAAATTGATAGAAGTGGTTTTTGATCTTATACACAATATATCATTTTAGTCATTTTGTGAAAATTTTGTCAGTACTCTTGTTAAGTGGAGGAGTTAGTTTGACAAAAATACCCTTAAAGAGGTCGTCATGTGATTGTTCACGTGACAATTTAACGAAGATATTGACAGATTCACGGAATGACCAAAATGATTTACGGAGGACAAAATCAAGGACCATTTCATTTGATTTTTTTGACATAGAACAAAATAAGGAGGTATGTCTATCAGAGACCAATTAGCTAAAAAACCCTCTAATTATTCATCATCATTTAATTGGATAAAATGAATCAAAAAAAATTAAAAGATAAAAATAAACAAAAAAAAATCGAATTTGGGATATCGAAAGTTCGAATACATGAGTGAAATTGATTACAAGTTCCTTATAGGATGACATATATTCCTAATTTTGAGTGATTAGAGTTCGAATTTGAGTACAAGAAAGCAAATACAACATCTTGGTTAACTAGTTTTTTATTTATATATGTTTCTAAATTTCTGCAGAAGTTCCTTTATCGTCAAAATTTTAACTCAAAGTTTGTGAGTACTTCTTTTTTCGATCACAAGATTAACTTCTTTTTTGAGTACCAGATTTTCATCCTCGTATGAATTTCAAAAGCAATTTAAAAGGATCATCCAAATTAAAAGAGTAATTATACCGCAGAAAATAAAGAAAAAATTAACAAAAACAAAATATAAAGAGAACATAGAAAAACCATGCTACTGACTGCAACAAATTCACAAGATGTTCCATTTTCTCTCCAATGCAATGCAGATACGACTGAGACACGAAGCAGCACTCAAATGATCTACAGAAACCGACACCAAATCATCAAGATACTCGCTATCAATCACCCCACGAGCCATTGCACCAACCACAAACACCAAATTTTCAACATCTGCACCCCCCAAGTCAGTGACATAATCCCTCAACTCGACCACCTTGCTTGCGCTGCAAGAAAGCCCTACCTTGAAGGAGTTCACAGGCAAGTGCCGAGTCACAGGATTCTTCACCAGACGAAACAATGTAATGCCGCCTCTGACACTTTTGCCCCTAGGCGCAACCCTAAGATCTTGTAACACCTTTGACATCAGGTCACAGAACCTGTCCATTGATGCTGGTATGGCAGTTCGCGGACTAACCTCAATCAGCACGCCGCAATCCATTTTGATGTAAACGGCTTCTAGCCTGCCGGACATGCAGAGTCTAGATGTCATGATCTGGTGGAGAGCGTCGTGGACAATGTCGGGGCGGTGTACGTAAGGATCAAGTTTCTTTTTCCTCATGAAATCCGCGTGGTGGTCGGGGTTCAAAACCCGAATTATGTTTCCGACATGAGCTAGTGTTAGAGAGGCCTTGTCGAGAACGAATGTAACTTTTTGTTTCATGTTATTCGCATTGGAATTGTTAGGGGCTGCTGGAATCCAATCGGGAAGTTCCATTTTTGTTTTCGTTTCCTTGGTATTTTCTGTCAGTCCAACTGCTTCTTTGATGTCTGTTCCAGCAATAGCATCTGTCAACTTAGAACTAAGCCTTTTTCTTGGCGACATCTTTCTCTTTGTTTTGAAAAGAAAGGTTGTTCGCAACATTTCTCTCTTCGCCAATCTCATTTTTCAAATACGGACACTTCAGATATCTGAATCAATCTGATATATTCGACAGAAATGCTGTGGAAAAAATATCAAATACTTGTTAAATATATGTCACCCTTTTTCTGAAAATTATTTATAAGATGTAGACATTTCGGCTAAAAAACTTCAACCGATACAAAATTAAGATAAAAACCAAATTATATATATAATCATGATCATCTGCTAACTATTACCAATGAAGAATTGCGGAAGAATCAACGACAACAATAGCAACAGGGACCGAAAAAAACAAAAACCCCTAATCTCCCTTCCTTTACCAACTGGTCTTCTAATATGAACGAACAATATAAACCACATTGGGCTTAAGGCAAAAAAAAAAAAAAAACCTACACCCTAACTAAAAAAATACCCAATCAAAATCTATGGCGCTAACCAAATTATACAGTATAGAACACATTACAATACATATTTCAGGTTTCTTTGGTTCTCGGCAAAGAAACGGCGTGAACATGTGAAACCACAGAAAATTAAATTAGAGAAACATGCAACCAATATTTTAGCAATCAAATCGTATTCATCATCACAGAAAAAACCCTAATTCATTTATCCATGTACATTTATACGCATATACATAACAAGTTAAAGTAATGATTTCACTCACAAATTCTGGGATATGGATCTTGAAATTACCTGAGAACCAATTCTCTCTGCAGGCCGTGCCAAGCCGATCTGAACCAATTCTCTCAGTCAGCTGCCCTAGGGTCTTTTTGGATCAGGTGGGAAACATATCAATGACTCTGTCTAATTATATTCTCTCTAAAGTTTTTGCGGGTGTGCGGCCGATAGGGAGGAGGAGGAGTATTAGTTGTAGATTTTCAAGTAGTATGCGGTGGTCGGAAAAACCGGAATGTGAAGTAGGAAGCCCACAATCAGACTTACCGCAGCTCCATTTTTGGGATTTAGGGTTTAAGCAGGGCTTCCTGCTTTTTGTTTTGTTATGTTTTAATCGGCTTGAATTCTCCATATGTCTCGGGGTCGAACAGGTGAGCTGGGCTTTAGCTCAGATATATTAGGTAGCCCAATATTATTGGACTGCATGAACAAATTTTACTAGCTTGGCCCAACAATAATCACACTAATACCTCCTACGAGTTTAAATTTTCTGCACTCATTTTGCGTATCGCTTTTCTGTGACCTCTATCATTGATTGACACGTGTCTATAAACTTAACTCTTATTAACTTTGTTATCATAAACTTAACACGTATTAATTCAATGATTGAGGCCACAGAAGTGTCATACACAAAATGTGTGCAGAAGATTTGAACTTTACCTACGACCTAATTACATGAATCCACAAGAAGAACGTTCGTAAGATAAGAGTATGATTGTGGTGAGTATTTCATGTCAATTATGTACATTCATTTTTAAAAGTCAAACTACATGGCTGTAGACATCAAAATTTCGGTGAAATGAATGTTGACCAATAATTAAAATTTCAACACTCACGTGTCACATAAATTTTACATGTAGCGTGCGACTCAACGAAAAATCGAAATAAATTGGAAAAGTCATCAAATAGGACACGTGTCAATACCTGGCAGAAATGATTTATTTCATCTGATTATTTAAATCCAAAAATCAAGTTTTGGAATTCTATAAATAGGAGGCCAAGGCATTCATTTCGAAAGGGGAAGAAGGGAGAAAGAAAGGAAGAAGAGAAAGAAAGAAGGGAATTTACATCACACCAAAACCTTGAAGCCTCGAAACTCTAAAGCTCTCAAGCAAATCCCGAAGGATCAAGAAAACACTCTTCGTTCTTCGTCAAATCCTCCTTCAAAGGTCAAGCCCCAACGGCCCTTGAAGAACTTCCGCCGACTCAAGATCAAGCCCCGACGGCCCCTTGAAGAAAGTGTTCATCATCCGTTCGTCCTAAGATCAAGCCCCAACGGCCCTTTGGATCAACAACCTCAACAAATCCACACATACACTCAATCTTCAAGATTAGGCCCAAAAGCCCTTGAAGATCCGCTCATCCATCAACCCTCAAGATCAAGCCCCGACGGCCTCTTGAAGAAATCCATACACTCAGTCTTCAAGATTAGGCCCAAAAGCCCTTGAAGATCCGCTCATCCATCAACCCTCAAGATCAAGCCCCGACGGCCCCTTGAAGAAATCCATACACCCAGCCTTCAAGATCAAGCCCAAAAGCCCTTGAAGATCCGTTCATCAACTGTTCATCCCTAGATCAAGCCCCGACGGCCCTTTGGATCAACAGCTCATCCACAAACCTACACCCTACGAAGATAGAATCAGAGGATCAAATTACAAAGAGATTGTAACCCCAAAATCAATACAAACAAAAAATATATTTTGTACACGTATTCTTGTCTCTTGTTTTCAGGAATTTTTCCGTGTTTACAATGGCAATATATAATTGGCTTAGAATACCTTCATATGGGCCACATTGGTGTAAAGAAAACCTTCGAGTCACATGTAAACTCTTTATGCGCTCTCCATTTCACCGATAGCTTTGGTGACATCGTGTACGCATTTTGAAGATAAAGCTTCGCAACAATATCTTCCGTTACTCCTTTTAAGCTTTGAAAGATCCTCAACGTTAAGATTCACCAAGTCATGCTTTCCTTCAAGTGACAAAGGCAACATACTTGTGTTTTTTCTCCCTTATCTCCCTTAGTAAAACAAGTTCGAATTCACCATCCCAAATCTTTGGTTTTTGTAAGAAGCGTCACTTGAATGTTATTGTAATAGTTACAGTATACATGGTTAGGGTTTCGTAAGGAAATATCAAGGGCAAGATCGTAGCGGAGGGTGTCGTTGGTGAAGTTAAACTCGGTGAGCGAGGTTTCAGTTACCTTAGGCCATCTCCAACTGAAGGGGCTATGTTTAGGCCCCGTCCAAATTATAGTCCTGCAAAAAATTATTTTTTAATGAACAGTGTCATGCCATATCTATATACAATCTCTAACCAAAGGGGGCTATTTTTAGCCCCCTCAATAATTTATTATTTTAAGTTTTTTTCTTTAATTTTATCAGTTAATTGAATTAAACTACCATATTAAAATAAGGTTTCCAAACATATTTTGAAGATCACTTGTCGCTAAATGTTGTTTTAAGTTTCATGTTATTAAATATTTTAATTTTACTTGCATGTTAACAACTTAGACATTAAAATGAGGTAATATAGTGTGGAATGGTGAAAAAAGATATGAGAAATGGTGTAGAAATGGCTTAGGTATTTATATATACATATATATATATATATTGTCTTAAAAAAAATAATAAAAAAGGTTACATGATGTCAGCTAGCAACATAGCTAGGCCCAACTTTCAGGGCTGGCTGCAGGCTGGTTATGTTTGCTCAACCCTCTGGCCATTTGGCTATATTTTGGCTTGGTAGGTCCCAAATTTTGTTGGCCCAACCCTCCATTGGAGATGGGTTTTGTGTCAAAACGGACTATGTTTTCGCCTATAGCTCTTTGACCAGCTCGGTTCGAGATGACCTTAGAGTTCAAGAAATGTGGGGTATGGAAAAGGTGATTGTGGCAACAATGTAAAAAAACAAACAAACAAACAGAGATATACCGCTAATAAATGAAGAATAGTTGTCGAATCAGTTGAAGATTAGAGTACCAAATAAACAAACTATGAAAATATGAATATTATTAACTGGAAAACAAATAAAAAATATTGCTAAGACGGCTACAAATTGAAGACTATATTGTAAATGACTTATTTTTCATACTAACTTACAACCTATATTTATAGTGACAAAAACCTAAAAACCCTAATACTTAAATACCAAAAATAACCTAATACAAAGTCAATTCAAATTTCTAATAATTTCCTGAATAAACTAATAAATTCCAACATAATCATGCATCTTAATCCAATGGCTAAATATTCTTGATTGAATACCATGCAAATCATTAATCAATTAACTAATGAGCGTTTAATTTTATAACTTATGTTATATATCTCCAAATGCTAGTCGTAATCATCATATCATCGCGCGTATGAATGAATCGCCATAATTATGGTATACGACCCTATAGTATAGTATGGTTACATTTTACTTGTCCAAATTCCAAAAGTAAAATGAAAATCCATCACTAGTTAGGCAAAAGCTCAAGAAATGATAATCACATTTTCCCCAACCGGCCAAACTTGACCAAGCGAATAAAAGGGTCGCTGTACACTTGCTAAAGGAGACAACACTACAAAATCTATGAGGCTAAATATGTTGGACGGAGATCACGTGACATGCGCGTGCAATTTGGCCGGCAGTGATAAACCGTATCCAGGCATCGCGTGGTCGGAAGTAAAAAAAGAGCAACAACTTTGACTTCCAACTGCGTCCGAGGTTTGAGTTTGACGAGTAGAATTGTTAGACCCACGCGCTATAGTCATAAATGACGATCAAGAAGCGTGCGCGTAAAAAGTAAAAACACCCGCCATGAGAGGCCGTAGACTTGTTCGGATAGGAATCGGATCCCTTATGGATCCATTTTGTGGGAATTCTATGAATTTTCACGTTTCAGTTATTCATTATGTATCGTGCTGTTAAAAATTAAATATAAATTGTATCTGACGAAAACTGACCGTATAATACAAGATGAACGTCTCACAAAATGAATCCTGGGAGAATCATTTTCCATTTGGGTAGGAAGCATGAGAAAAACGACAACTTAACTTTAGCGTTGAGTCGTTGACGGTCGTAGTCCATGCACGTTTTTTTTCTATTTGGCATTACTCCATGAGATGAGAAGTTTTCTTTCCTTTGAGTTAAATTTCAGTAAACAAGGCTATTTGCTACTTTAATGGGAAATTCACAAAATTTCAATTTCAACAAAATTTAATTAGGAGAAGAGAAAAATTTGTGGGCGAGTTAAACATAAATTATTATTACTTCACTGTTTTTCTCTGCCTAGATTGTGGATTGGTAGATATGATGACACAGATAGCTGACTATTGAAGTGTTTATTTAAATAGAGTGTTAAATAAAAGATTAAAGGCTAAATAATAAAATATTAAAGGTTGAGTTGTTAAATAATAAAATATTGTAATTTTTGTTAAAGTGTCGTTGGAGATGGTAAGTTAAATTGACTAGGTAATTAAATTGATTTTTTTACACTATTCACTAGTGAAAATAACAGAACTTAACACTGTTGTTGGAGATGTTCATAAGGTTTAGTAAGGGTTTGGTAACAAGGACGATGATTTGGATCAAAATACAATTCAAGGTGGCAGAAAAATATGCACAATCCACAATTAGATGAATTGGTAGTATCGAGACTGATTACAAACTTTTTTATAAAAAAAATTAAGGAATTTTAACAAAAAGTTCTTGGTATTATTTATTTTAACAAAAAAAAAATCTTATTTTTACATTAAAAATCAGTCATGTACTATTCATTTTATCCTTTATTTTGTCATTTTTGTTAAAATTCAACGTTTTCAAGTCATTTTCATTAATTTTCTTAAAAAATTACCACGAGAGATACTAAAAAGTTAATAAGAAAGCACCTAATCTGACCGATAGACGATTTATTACTTACTTAGTGTTCCTCTAGTTTTACTTTTGATTAAACATTTGTAACTTGATTTGTTTTCTAGAGAAAATACTCATAATTTTCTTTTCGAAATACACATTCTTACATTCATGTAATTTAGAGTACCCAATTTTACTTGGGTGCGGAAATTGTTCTTTTTGTGTTGTCGACAAGTTATTTTTGCATGTGTTACATGATTTGCATGAATGCTAAATGATTTCTTTTCCATAGATGAATAGGTGCACCACATCTACAAACAAGAAGAAAAACTTGTTAAACCCAATTATATGCACTATACATTCATTGAATTTTATGCATATGTCACATGAGGAGTGTTGCAAACATATTTTCCATGCAATATTTTCAACTAAGGGTTGCACAAACAAGATGAATGTGTTTTACCCACCAACATACCAATTAAAAGGATTTGCTTCAATAATTTGGACAACTTGGTATTTGGTTTTCTTCTAATTTTCAACGTGGGTTCCCAGTCGGCGCCACCCAAACCAAAGCAACATATGCAATATATTAATATAATGCACGCGTTTCACGATCCTCCTTATTGAATTGCACTAACTATTGGGCTCCCATAACCCACCGTCTTCCCACTCGACCTCCCCACTATAAATAAGGCTGCCACCCAAACATCCACCATAATCCACCCATCAACTTTCCCATCTCTAACTAACAGTCAAAGCCTCCTCCAATGGCTTCGACTTCCTTGGGATTCCCTTCTCTGCAGCTACAGTTTCAAATCCAATCATCAAGAAACTCACCATTGTTCAACTCCTCCTTCACGCGCCCTCATGTCCGTCCCATCTCCGCCTCTGTTTCCGAAAAATACCCTTCCTCTTCTTCTGTTTCAGCAAACCCGCCGGAGTCTGACCGGACAAAACCCCTTCCCTTGAAGAACATCCCCGGAGACTACGGCCTCCCATTCGTGGGCCCCATCAGCGACCGCCTGGACTACTTCTACAACGAGGGCAGGGACGAGTTCTTCAAGTCCCGCATCCAGAAATACCAGTCAACGGTGTTCCGTGTCAACATGCCGCCGGGCCCCACCATCACCTACAAGTCCCAGGTCGTCGCCCTCCTCGACGGGAAGAGCTTCCCGGTGCTCTTCGACGTCTCGAAAGTCGAGAAGAAGGACCTCTTCACCGGAACCTACATGCCCTCCCTGGAGCTCACCGGAGGCTACCGCATCCTCTCCTACCTCGACCCGTCGGAACCCAAGCACGACAAGCTGAAGCGGGTCATTTTCTACCTCCTCAAGTCGAGTCGCGACTCTGTCCTACCCGAGTTTCACTCGTCCTACACGGAGCTTTTTGATACTCTGGAGACCGGTCTCGCCGACAAAGGTAAAGCCAACTTCGTCGCGGCCAACGATCAGGCTGCGTTTAACTTCCTGGCCCGGTCGCTGTACCAGGCCAACCCTGCCGATACTCCACTTGGGCTCGACGGACCCAAGCTTGTGTCGAAGTGGGTGCTGTTCAACTTGGGCCCACTTCTGATCCTCGGCCTCCCGAAGTTCATCGAAGAACTTGTTATCCACTCTTTCCGTCTCCCGCCATTTTTGATCAAGAAGGATTACCAGCGCCTCTACGATTTCTTCTACGAGTCTTCGGGTCACGTGCTCGATGAGGCGGAGCGATTGGGTGTCTCACGTGACGAGGCGTGCCACAATCTGTTATTCGCCACGTGCTTCAATTCGTTCGGCGGGATGAAGATCTTTTTCCCCAATATGATCAAGTGGATCGGGCGCGCCGGTGTCGGACTCCACACCCGATTGGCCGATGAGATCAGGACCGTCGTCAGATCCAACGGCGGAAAAATCACGATGGGCGCGATGGAGCAAATGCCGTTGATGAAATCTGTAGTCTACGAAGCGTTCAGGATCGAGCCGCCGGTGCCGTTGCAGTACGGAAGGGCGAAGAAGGATCTCGTGATCGAGAGCCACGACGCAGCGTTTAAGGTTAAAAAAGGGGAGTTGCTGTTCGGGTTCCAACCGTTCGCGACCAAAGATCCGAGGATTTTCGAGAGAGCTGATGAGTTTGTTCCGGAGCGGTTTGTCGGCGAGGAGGGGGAGAAGCTGTTGAAGCACGTGCTGTGGTCGAACGGTCCCGAGACGGAAAGTCCGACGGTGGGGAACAAGCAGTGTGCCGGGAAGGATTTCGTGGTGTTGGTTTCGAGGCTTTTGGTGGTTGAGTTTTTTCTCCGGTACGATTCGTTTGAGATTGAGGTGGCGCCGTCGCCGTTGGGGGCTGCCATCACTATGACGTCACTTAAAAGAGCAAGCTTTTGATTTATTTTTATTGTTTTTTTTTTTTTTTTTTTTGGGGGGAATTGTCAATTTTGGGAATTGTACTGCCTTTGTGTGGGATTTTCTGTAAACTGATGATCCGGAATTGGAATATTATGTTTTGTAAGAAGGTGGATTGAAGATAATTACTTACATGTGGGAAATTTTATTTATTTTTCTTCCATGATGATCGTTGATCACATGCTAACCATAATTTGATCGATTTCATGTGGAAATTTTTAATTTGATCATATGTAATCTATGTGTGAGTATAAGTTCTATAACTCACTGTAGATTCATAATTCATTATATTCATTTTTTATTTTAACACAATAAACAACTGATTAGACTTAAATTCATTTTAATTGGTTACAACCAATATCAACTGAGCCATCAAACAGACCTTTTATGTGTCAGAACTCATAACTCGCATAACAAATGAAACACATGATGTATTATTGATATACGAAATAATTAACCATGTTTTTAGTGAGACTTTTATGTGCATTATGTATCTACCTCGATATCTAAAAATTTTAGAATTGTGTTATTGATCTTGCGGTGAGTGGAAAACATGCGTGCGTATATCTGTGCAATGACACTCGCAGGATTTTGTCCAATTTTTTTTGGTGTGGATGTGACAAGCTAGTGCAGGCTAAAAAGGCAGAATTACAGAGGCACAAAAAAAAGGTGGTGTCCCCAAAAGCCTAGTTTGAGATTCCAATTGAAAATTGATATGCACATAAACTATCACCACATGTCTCGTAAAGAAAGAGGAATAATTCATCACACCATTTGTAAATGAGTTTGGATTCTTGCCATATCATTTTTACGAGAATTTTAAAAATTCATGAATTGTGTTCATTCATTGTAAATTGTACGGTCATAAATTATTTTAAATATTTTTATTTAAAATAAACATAAACAATACTTGATAAAAATTGACAGTACGATATATGATGAACGAACACAATTTATGAATCTCTAGGATCCTCACCAAAAAGATCCGGAAAGGATCTGTTGGATTTGTAGATGGCTGGATTTAATTTTATAGTATGAATTTAACCAATGTTTAGATACTTTGTACTTACCAGTTAATATATTACTGGATAAGAAACCATGTCTCTCCAATTTTTTAATTTATAAAAAATCACAACAGTATATTGAACACATGTTATTTAAACTAACCAATTAATTAAGAGTCAATTATCAATGCCAACTATGATATTACAATGTAGTTCATCGCACAAGTACACCTCATGGAAATAACGCACGTGGTAAAAGTGTAGTCGATTTGTCAATGAGGGTTGGCTCAATTGGTAAATTATGCCTCAGTGCTTTGTGCGCCTCTTCGCAAAGTTCAAGTTTCGTTGCCAACAATCTTTATTGATGCGTAATTTGTAAGTTTTACTTAAATTCATATCAGTAGCAAGTGCCAGTTAGCTACTACATGTAAGTCCTTCTGGCTCGAGGTGGGTATGCTTTAGTGCTGGTGGTGAGAGTAACAAATATCTTCATAAACTTTTGTTCACAAAAATAAAGGGAATTGTTATTAGCACTCTAAAAATCTCATTTGACATTCCAAACTTTCTATAATTAGAAAGAAAAATATACTTGTGAGAAGTGTAGAATAAGATTTTTTGAGTGCTATTAACAATTCCCAAAACAAAAGTGTAGATGTTTTTTATTTGCTAGAACATTCCATTTAGAGGAATTATTTTTCGCGTGCTATTGTAGCCTATTTGTAGAGGATATGGTTTATATATCTCACTTCTAGAACTCATTGAAATTTTTTTTTACACAAGTTACAGTTTGAGTGAAATTATAACATTATGTGACAGTGTTTTGAATAAACTGAAAAATTGCTTGTAAATGTGAATGCCTCTCCTGTTATCAAGCAATGTTACCTCATAAAATGCTTGCATATAGTGCACTGAATTATTACGAAATTTACCTTCACAAATATATGATACCGTTTATCAAACGTAGGGTATAGTTGACTATTCAATAACAGCGATATAATTTTGCAAATTATCATGTTTATCCAAGCTAATTATGTGTTAGGGTAAATTACACAAAACTACTTCAACTATGGGTTCGAACGACACTATCATACCTCATCTTTTAAAAATGACAATGTCATACCTCATCTTACGAATTTGTGCCAATGTCAGACCTCCGTCAGTTTTTCTATTAATTTCTCTGTTAAGTGCTGACGTGGCTAGAAACGGGACCCACTCATTAATCCAACTAGATTTAAAAATAATTAAATATTAAAAAAATTAAAAATAAATTATTTTTTTATATAAAATTGTGGAATCCACCTCCACAAATCCTTCTCCACCCGTCCCCCCCCCCCCCCCAACCTACCTTCACCACCCCCTTTCTCTCTCTCAAATATTAAAAAAATTTAAAAAAAAATTATTTTTTTATATAAAATTGTGGGATCCATCTCTACAAATCCTTCCCCACCCATCCCTGCCCTTCACCACTCTCTCTCTCTTCTCTCTCCCTACAACCTGCATCCTTAAAATCCCAAAACCTAGAAACCCTTCCCACCCGTTCCCCCTCTCCCCCCCCCCCCCCCCCCCCGAAAAAAACCCTCCTCCACCACCCACCCTCTTCGATGCCAAGGAGACTGACGATGGCTTCACCCGCAACACTTCGAGCTAGTCCTTGTTCATGTACCAAAAAAAAAAAAAAAACAAAACAAAAAAAACCAATTCGTCTTCCTCACCCCAGCCCACCCCCAAATCAGAGAAACTCATTCTCTCTCTCAAATCCTTAGCCCCAAATCAAAGACACTCCATCTCTCTCTCTCTCTAATCCCTGCACCATTTGGATAGGAAGGGTGAGGTCAAAGTCGAACAGAGCCGCCTTCTCGAGATTTGGGGGGTTTGATGAGATTTTGAGTTTTGAGATTTGTAATGGGTTTTGGGATTTTGGGGAGGTGAGCAAGAGAGGAGAGAGGAGAGAGAGAAGGTGGGTGGTGGAGAAAGGTTGGGGGGGGGGACGGGTGGGAAGGGTTTCTGGTAGGGAGAAAGGGATCTGGGTTTTTGGGGAGGGGGACATGGGTTGATGGGTGTTTTTATGGTTTTTTGTTTTTATTTTTTATTTTTTAATATTTAGTTAATATTTAATTATTTTTAAAAATATTTTATTAATTTTTTAATAGAAAGTGGGTCCTGAATCAAACCACGTCAGCATTAAACTGAGAAATTCACGGTCAAGCTAACGGAAGGTATAACATTGGACCAAATTCTAAAGATGAGGTATGACATTGTCAATTTTAAAAATGAGGTATGATAGTGTCATGAGATCCATAGTTAAGATAATTTTTTGTCATTTACCCTATGTGTTAATTATTTATTAGCACATGAAGTCCATGAAAGAAGGTTCACGAATGTAGTTTCATTTTCTGCACTAATGATAGTTTTTAGGGCATTTTCAATAGAGATACTAAAAGTTTATATGTAAAAGTAACATAAAAATTTTCATGGGAGATGCAAATGTTCTACTCCAGTTTGTGAAATGTAAATTTGAGATTTCATCTTCTCATTTTAAATAGTGGAAGCTTCTGAAGATATAAAAAATGTGAATTTATATTTTCAATCTAAGAGCTCGTTTGGATGTGCTTTTGCGATGATTGAAAGCGTTTTTGACGAAAATGTTTTTTTTTCTTAGTAAAAATGCAAGTAAATTCTGGAAAAGCACTTAAAGTGCTTTTGGAATAAAAAAACATTTTCTTTAAAAGCGCTTTCAGTAATTATAAAAGCACATTCAAATGAGTCATAAGATGACTATCTTTTTGTGTAAAAAAAAAAAAGATAGTCATTAAGAATTGATATAAAATACATACAAGATGGTAGGATAGGGTGCATATTTAATGAGCCTTGATAAAAACTTTGCCGAAGATTTCAACACGTCGAAGAAAAAAAAGCGTTCCGCACCAATAAAATAACATGGTTAACTATCCTCTATCAGGATGTCCAAGACACATCCGGAGGTTTGAATACGCCAATTAGAAGCTTTTTGGCCAATAAAAAATATAAAATACTCAATCTAAAGTATCTTGCATCTTAAAATGAACTAAAACTTGTTTGGTAAATGCTGAAAACTAAAAATTTAATTTATTAATTGAAAACCAAAATTTTGATTTAATTGAAAATCGAAAACTGAAGTTGGCTGAAAAATAAGTTTTCAATTTCTAAAAAGGTGAAAACAAAAACAAAAAACAACACAATTGTGAAACGATCCCTTCAAAAGAAACAATAAAAATTAGTATGGAAGCTTTGTCCTAGACGACATTGAAATCATGGTTCCGCCACTAGCGTTCTTCAATTTAGTTTCCTTTGGAAGCAAAAGAAGGGAACAAAGTATCAACAACCCAGGCAAAGATCTTTACAACTAAGAACTCCAAAACAAAATATGAGTTCAAATATATGAAAGTACAAGCATTACTAATGGTATGAACATGTTGACATGAAACTATAAGCAAACTGTTCGATCAACTTTTACGGTCACTGAATTACATTACTCAGCAAACTGTTTGATGAAGGCGAGCTCTGATCGCTTAACCACGTATCTTGAACAGAGACCGATGAATTATCCTTGAACTTTTTGCTCGAATTGAAGCTACTGGCATCTCCACTCTGCAGTGCATTGACGCTTCTCAGTGATCGGGATTTGGTAATATTTAGAGGCTTTTCGCTCACGCTAGATGAAGAACAGCAAGAGGATCCGTCTGATGAAGCTGTGTATGTGTTTTCTTCTGAAGATGGCCATTTACTTAGCTTGATGAGCTCCAACTCGGCTGTCACTTCTATCATAGTTGGTCTCATGTCTCGTTGAAATGCAAGGCATCTGAATGCCAATTCGGCGACCTTATGAACTGACGAAAGAGTCCAGGCGTCATCCAAAAGGGGCTCGAGAAAAGGGTCTATGATCTCATTTAGACACCCCCTTCCTATTCTGTCAGTGGCTAGAGCTGCCAAGTTCACTTCATTCTGGGGGCGGGTAAAATCTACCGCTTTTAACGCTGTTATTATCTCGACAAGCACCACACCGAAACTATAGACATCGCTTTTATCGGAGAGATGGAAGTTCTGATGGTACTGAGGATCAAGATAACCCGGAGTCCCCTGTGGAGCCGTTGAAATGTGGGAGGTTTCCGCCATCCCAAGCCTCGAAAGGCCAAAATCCGCAACTTTGGATTTGAACTTGCAATCCAGAAGAATGTTGCTCGACTTGATGTCTCTGTGGTATATGGGAGGCTTAACAGCCGAGTGGAGATGGGATATTGCTTTCGCAGTTTCAGCGGCAATAGTCAGGCGTGTGAGCCAAGAAAGTCCTTCCCCTCTCTCTCCTTGCAAATGCTGACACAATGTCCCATTCCCCATGAACTCGTACACAAGAATCTGCTCACCGCGTTCAATGGAGCAACCTAATAACCGGACTAAATTCGGGTGCCTTACCGATGAAATGAGCTTGATCTCGTTCATGACTTGGTCAATGCTTTCATGTCCTCTGTGTTTAATTCTCTTTATGGCAACCCATTCGTCGTGGAGTTTTCCCGCGTAAACTGTTCCATAAGCTCCGGTTCCCAGCCTTTGCTTGTCTGAGAAGCTATTCGTGGCTTTTTCGATTTGTTTGTAGGAGTAGAAGGGAATGTCGCAGTTGCCAGTAGCTTCGGATAGAAGGCGTTTGGTGGAGTGTCTCGCTTTCAGCTTGGATTGCCGCCGGATGAAGCAGCATATCAGAGCCAGACTGATCATTAAAGAAGCTCCAACAAACACAGCTGAGAAAAGAAAAATTCCCGGATTAAAACGAATATATATTCCCCTCATGGTAGAATATCGTTGTATAAAACAAAGGACCGCTGTATTGTTCGACATTAATTAGTTAAAAGAAGAGTTAATCAGCCACCTCCAATCAAAACGATGAACCTGGCCTTTCCTCCACATTCTCCAGACAAGTATTTTGCAGGGTTGCAAGTCGATGAGACTGTCAATTTACAGAGCACAAATCACAGAGTTAAACCTTGCATTTGTAAAGATTGCTGTTTCACATTCTCATATACAAGAATTAATCTGGTGTTGGAATAATTAATCCACGAGACAAATTTAGGAGTCGTTCGATAACTATTTTGTTTTCATTTTTTTAGTTTTCACTTTTTTGAAAACTAAAAACGAAATAGTTATTAAATGACTCTCAAAACTTAAGGCCAAAATTTGAAACTCAAGAAAGTAGTCTTCAATTTTTGGATTTTTATCTTTTTGAAAACTGAAAGTAATTACCAAATGATATTTCAATTTAAAATAAAAAATAAAAACTGAAAACAAAATGATTATCAAACTATCTTTACGAGATAAACAATGAGAATAACAGTTTTTCCAAGTTACGTAGGAGATTATCGATTTAGGATATAAAATGAATATGAATCTGTTGAATGTTGATCAACTTAGAATTGCCCTATGTATTTGAGAAATTTTTGTGTATGCCGGTCAACGTCCGTAGAATTACTAATTTCTGTTTTATTATACAAGCAGATGACATCGTTAATACGTCACACATACATATATTAATAGGTTGAAAACACTAGATAATATTTAATACAATGACACAACCTAAATTATCAGATGGTTAATGTAACTCTGAGTTTTCTTCAAGTTTGCAAAATGCAGCTGACTTGGTGACCATTCACCCCAAAAATGGACATCATAGTTTAGGTCTACCAAACTCTGAGTAGACTTACTTATGCTTCTTAGTATGTCGTTGTGACATCTCATAAAATGTAGGCAAATTTCTCTCAAGTTAATATTATTAAATTATTAATTTTTTAAACACATAGGTTAGAGAATCAAACTTATCTACGCCATGACTAAAAGATGATTAAAGTCCCATCTAACTCAGTGTATTAGGTGAAACAAACCCATCCTTGAGGAGACCTATGGGGTCATCTTATCTCTTTATTTTTATTTTTCTTTATTTTTGAGTCTAATAATATCTCTTTTCTTTTTCTTAAACAAGCTGAAAACAAAAAAAAAAAAAGAAAAATAAAGTCAAGTTTGATAACGTGAGTTTGTAACTATGCAGAGCATTAAAGTGATTTAGAATGGTTACATGATTCATTATCCTCATATAAGATCGAACCAAGCACACTCTAAACTCTCATGTTATTGGGCCCACCACCAATAAATGGGTAGCAATTCACACCTTGACAAAGAAAAAAAGAAAAAAAAACAACAATGATGGACCAGTCCCACAAATTGAGTCGGCATAATGTTATGGATTACAAGCGCATTTTAGGGCCCACTTAGTTAAATATTTAAGTTCCCTCAAAATAGTAAAGTCGTCACACAACAACATTTTATAATGATATTTTTCTTTACTTGTAAATAAAAAATTTTAAATTTGATTCTCATTAATTCGATTTACTGTGTAGCTGACCAAAATCTCCACCTTTGAGTGTATTTTTTTTTTTCATTATATATTTAAAAAAAAATGCATATTCTAATATGGCTGCTATATAAGCAAATATAATATTGTTACAAATTCAAAATAATGCATACAAAAATGTAATAAAATAATTCCTATGCTTGTTTCTTAGTGTGCTGTTCTTATACTACTATCTCACCTAACGATATCTATAGAAAGCAAATTTGTATCTAAGCTCATGGACTTTTTGTATTATGGTGGTCTGTGATCCCAAAAATATGAGTCAAAGAATATTAGGTAGGACCCTAAGCATGCATTGGATTGTTTTAATTGGTTGGCCCTTATCTTTTGTGTTTTATCGATTAAGGCAGTTTTAACATGTGAACTGAAAATCTTCAAATGATACGGTTAGAAAATGCAATTATGAAAAAAAAGTTCGGGTCAAAAGCTGTAGATGACAACTTAAGAAAACTTGAAAAAATTCTAAGAAAAGATATAGAGTACTTGGAATTAACAGAAGACTTGACACAAAACCGAACGCAGTGACGTTCTAGGATTCATACAACCGACGTTACCTAGTAGAATAAAGCTTGTTGTTTGTTGTTAGTGCATAGCTAAGTTATTTTCTTATATTTTACTTTTGATACATCCATGATCCACCATGGATGAGTTGAAAAAGAATGATCAAATGAGCAAGAAGGATAAGTAATTAAGCAGAAGTAATCAATCAGTAATTACCTTTCCTGCAGCCTAACCCAGCAACGTATCCATCTCCCCCAAACCCCTCCTTGCAGTTGCATCTATACCCTTCTGTCCCATTTGGGGATACGACCGTCGTACAATTGGCGTTCTTATCACACCCGCAAGTTCCCTCAAGCCACCACCCTAACTCCACCACTTCCACCTCCAGCAACAGCGGCGCTGAGCTATTCAAAAGTTGCGGCGACGGCGCCGAAATCGACGACAGCAAGAACTTGCAGTCCTTCCGCTCGACGCTCCCAAAGTCCAGAAATCGGACATCCTTTCTGGTCTCGGCGTAGCAGCTGAGGCTGCCGTTGGCGTTGCAGTTGGGTGGAGCGTCGAACCGCGCCTGCACCAGAATGTTGGGAATCTCGCAGCTGCTGGACGGCCTACCGTCCGTACAGTTCCGTAAAAGAATCGCGTTTCGTGACGTCGGGGCGTAGTTCCGGCTGTACAGGTGGCGAAGGGTGTGGAGGGGGCGGTTGCAATGGCTCTGGAGGTTGATTCTTATGCTGTCCTGGGTTATGGACTGGATTGGAAACTCCCCGATTGCGAATCCGCTTTTTGGAGGGCAGTTAAGCTGGATTTCGCAGCCTGATGAGAACCCGAAAGGGTACTGAATCGGGCTGGGACCGAAACTCGGGCACGATTGGTTGCAGTGATTTGAATCATTTGATGCATGGATGGTGAGTAGTGGAAAAACAAGTACGGATAAAATTAGGGTGAAATAACTCATACCGAGTACGTAACAAAATCACAAGGTTTCTAAATTTGGTGTTTGGAAAATTAAACGCGTGAGCTTTTGGTTCTTCAACAAATGAATTTCTGGCTTTCAGAATACGATCTAATGTGCTGGCTTTTAGAATATGATCTAATCCGTGAACGAAACGACAGTTCTTAGGAGAAACCGAGCGTTCGACAAGGAGCGGACTTCATAGCTTACACACTAGGGTATATGACACGGGTCTTGCCTTGGTGTTTTTCATGAGAAATAGAAATATGCTTTACTAAATGACAAGACTATTCGTTTTGAATCTTGGAATGAAAATTTCGTTTGAGACACGAGACAAAGGCGGATTAGTGATGATAATTAATCTTTGTTTATACTAACGGACCAAAATGAAAGGTTACAAATCACGCTTGTCAAGTGGATTTATGATTGCTCACTTTTAAAAAGAAAGAAAAAGGAAAATGAGGACATAATAAAAAATAATGAAGATAATATTACAAAACATGAGTGAGTTTCTGAGTACTGTAATTTATAAAAGAAAAAATTGATTCAAATTTAAATGTAAGGAGACAAGCATGCTTCTTTGACCAGCCCGTCTAACTTATATATACTAGAATGTCGAGCATTAAAACGTATAGTTACAATTAAGCAATCTATTCAAGTGATTAGATATATAGAAGATTTAATCAAGGAAAATATGCACCAATGACGACATTTCATAAACCCAACGAAGGAAAGCTAATATTTCAAATTTGTTTTTTATACAACGATATATTTACATTAAGAGGTGAAAAAATTAATTGATATCGAACTTACTGTTTATAACATTAAAACTTAAAATTTCTCAATTACAAATGCAAAATAAAATCAGTATATATTACACTAAGTGACACTGATATTTCAACTTTATACATACTAATTGCAATCTTGTTTATGAACCCAGATCCTCTCCAGATCCCCAAAAATTGAGCCTAAGGATCAAATGATTTGGGCCGTTGAAATTTAATCCAACGGCTATAAACATGAGATCTCTTTAAAGTTATAATAATTGTAGTCGTTCAATCAAATTTTAACGATTTAGATCACTTGATCCTTAGCTCAGATTTTTTGGATTTGGAGAGGATTTGGGTTCCTTGTTTACTATCAAAGCAGATATTTGATAATCCCAACAAAGGAAAAGCCAATGCCCCGAAAATAGGGGGAAATGACACTACATGCAAAGAGGATCCCACACTTACAATACCAGGGCAACATCTTGGTGTTGACCCTAACTGTTCATATCCTTTTTTAAGCCCAAATCTCCTATATCTTGAAAATTTTATAAGTAGAATATGAATAAATGGTAATGTTGATATGTTTTATTACTCGAATAAAATAATAAGATCACGACAACACATGATGAGTACATAATAAAATCTTGAATCCTATCAACACACATATAAAAACTAAAAACAGCTAAAACAGAAACCTTTTTTTCAAATACATATTTTGAAAATTCATAAATCCTATATATATATATATATATATATATAAGTATGTACATCTCAGCTTAAATAGAAGAAATAATGCATATTTGAGTCAAATGACATAAAGTCAATGAGCTGAAATTTTAATCATATGATTCTCAGCAGCTATGATTGTTCTTCTTTTTTCTTTGGCAATAAATATTTGCTTTCACTATCATCAATCTTTACAGAAGACAATAGCCTGGGAAATGAGATCTACTACGAATCTTTAGGTCCGGAGCTCGCAAATCGAGAGCTAACCGTTCATAAGAAAGAAAAAAAAGATTTGGCATGTTTAAATTTTTAAATTTTTATAATAAAGCCAGTGAAATAAGTTAATAAAGATCGTAAAATTAAAATGAGTGGTTTAGATTTCCCGTCCTTTGATTGTAAACGTAAAGATTAAAAGTGGATCTCATTGGGGGTGGGTGTGGTCCGTGTGGAAATGGACTCTTCACCTTTGGACTTTGAAAATTAAATAACGTATATTATAATGTACGATCATATAATATGGCACCAATTTGCTATTATTTCACGGAACCGTAGCATTTGTAATGCACACTCAATTTGACCAACAAAATTTAGTGGCTTATTATTCCCAATCCCATATACTTTGACTGTTTGAATATTTGATTTAACTTAAAATAATATTAATAATGAATCACTTTTTTTCTTAGCACTACAAAATTAGAGTTGATGTTTTACTAATGTATTTAGATCTGACATGTTTAACGAGTTATATAAGATAATCTAAACATCAGTTAATCAAACTTTTTCACTAATCCAGTCATCAACAATAGGGACGTTAATGTACAGAAAGAAGAAAACAATTAAAAGGATAAAAAAAAAAAAAACAATACTATTGCAGAATTATTGTTTTGTTGAATATGTAGCTTTCATTTCATTCATGGCCTATTCTCTTCGTGATCTAATTTGTCTCAGTTGGTGTTTCTAGAATCTCACATTTGTTTATGTTTGAATATAGTTTTGTGTCTTTAAAATATTAGATCACGAGAGTAACAGTAGTAGTTATGCTAATTCCGTGATTCGAAGTAAATTATGGATATATATATATATATATATATATGAAGTGTTATTGTCACTTCAAAAATCTCATTGTATACTCTTCACAAATGTATTTTTCTTTCCAAATATAGAAAGTTTGAAGTGTAAAATGAGATTTTTGGAATGCCAATAACAATTCTTATATATATATATGAGACAGCGTATGAAGTTATTAACCACCAAATGCAAAGTCTTGCAGCTCCTTCTGGATAGAATGTAACCTAGATTTACTTTTTAAAAAATCCAATCATATAGATTAGATAAGAATACATAGGGCACCTTGACAAAACTTGAAAGATATAATTGTTACAAATAGTAACGATGAGAAAGAAAAAAAAAATTAGTGTATCAACGCAAGTGTGTAGTTATGAATGTCGAAATATCATTATTTGTTCTTGATTTGAAATTTTAATCAATAAATTAAAACGTAATTATATATATATATATATATATATATATATTTCTAATAAAAAGGGATCAATTGATGGATTCGCCAAGGCAGTCCACATTTTTGGAGGCTAAAAAAACTCATAGAAGCATTTCAACTTCTCCTTAGCCACCATCGTGTAATTCATCAGCGCCAGGAATTAAACCCAGAACATGTCGTGTAGAATACAAACCTGAAATTCGTTCCCAACAACTGAACCACCCATGGTGATAGTAAATAAAAAAGTAAAACGTCACCTTTTTCCTTTTTTGTTAGACTATACAAGATGAACTTTAGGAACTTGGTGAGAAGCATCATCGTGAAGTTGAGGAGGGTTTGATCTGGCAACTTAACTGATTATTATACAGCAGAAGTGGACCACTATAACGTTTGATCAACATTAAAAATGTGAGATGGTTGAAGCTAGTTAATAACATTAAAAATGTGAGATGGTTGAAGCTAGTGAATAAGGACGTTAAAGTAGCAACGATAGTGCGTGATTCTTGCAATTAAATTCGTTTAACCTGGCAACTTGGCACGTTCATCATATAAATTATAAACGTCAATGGATTCCACCAACTATTTATGTAGAAAAAGGTATGTAGGCTAAAAAATATATTTGTTATTGATACGTGAATGTAGAAAAATGGAAGAGAATGCAAATGGAAGAGAATGCTTATGGAAGAGAATGCAAATGGAAGAGAATGCTTATTTTTTTATTATGTTTCTCTACAAGATTACAAGGATATATATACATGATACAAGTGTGTAGGTAGGACAAGGTAGCCGTCCTAGTGTGTAGGTAGGACGGCTGTAGAGGACAAGGTAGCCGTCCTAGTGTGTAGGTAGGACAAGGTAGGACGGCTTGACGACTGTAGGACGGCTTGACGGCTGTAGGACGACTTGACGGCTATAGGACGGCTGTAGGACGGCTTGACGGCTGTAGGACGGCTAGTGTGTAGGTAGGACAAGGTAGGACGGCTTGACGGCTGTAGGACGGCTTATTCTTCCAATAATAATATTATATACAATTACACAAGGACTCCAATCATATTCCTTATTTGTCTAACACTCCCCCTCAAGTTGGAGAGTGGATGTCAAGAACTCCCAACTTGCGTAACATACTCGAAAACTTTTCTTTCCCAAGAGGTTTGGTAAACAAGTCTGCCAACTGTTGTGCCGTACCCACATGCTTGGTCTCTATTGTGCCATCTACAATCTTATCTCGTATAAAGTGACAATCCATCTCAATGTGACGAGTTCGTTCATGAAAAACAGGATTGGCAGCTATATGTAACGCTGCTTGATTATCACAAAATAAAATGGAAGGACCATCCAAAGGAATGTTCAAATCCTTCAACAAAAAACGAAGCCAAACTATCTCGCAACAAGCACCTGCCATGGCCCTATATTCCGCCTCTGCTGAAGAGAGCGAAACGGTTTTCTGTCGTTTCGTCCGCCAAGAAATCAAAGAACCGCCCAAGAATACACAATACCCAGTAGTCGAACGGCGAGTGATAGGGCAACCTGCCCAATCAGAATCACAAAACGCAGTTAACTTGGTCTGGTTGTCAGAACGAAATAATAAACCTTGACCTGGAGTAGCCTTCAAATAACGAACAATACGAAGCGCAGCATCCATATGAGATATCCTTGGCTCGTGCATAAAACGGCTTAGAACATGCACAGAATAGGTGATATCCGGCCGAGTGATAGTGAGATATATTAACCGACCTACTAATCGTCGATACTTTTCAGGATCCTTGAGAAGTTCTCCTTTATCAGATAATTTTGTGTCATCCATAGGAAAAGCAATGGGTCGTGCTCCCAAAAAACCATAGTCCTTGAGAATCTCTAATGCATACTTGCGTTGAGAAATATAAATCCCTTGTTTGGAACGAGAAACCTCAATACCCAAAAAATATTTTAAATCACCAAGGTCTTTTATCCGAAAATGATCACGGAGAAAAGACTTCAGAGAATTAATGGCACTAGCATCATTGCCTGTAATCACAATATCATCCACATAAATGAGCAAAGCTGTGAAAGAAATACCAGACTTTTTAGTGAACAATGAATAGTCAGCTTTGGATTGTTGAAAACCGGCAGAAATGATGGCACTAGTGAATTTGGCAAACCATTGGCGAGAAGCCTGCTTAAGACCATAAAGTGACTTGTGAAGGCGACACACAAGATTCTCCCCCTGTCGCCGAAGACCAGGAGGAGGAGACATATAGATTTCTTCATGTAAGTCACCATGTAAGAAAGCATTATTAACATCAAGCTGATGAAGAGACCAAGACTGACTAGCAGCAAGAGCAAGAAGACAACGCACCGTAATCATCTTAGCAGTAGGAGAAAAAGTGTCATGATAATCAATACCTTCAGCCTGAGTGAAGCCTTTAGCAACCAAACGAGCTTTGTAGCGGTCAATAGAGCCATCGGAATTGTGCTTGAGTTTGTACACCCACTTACAACCAATGGGAATTTTGCCAGGGGGCAAGGAAGTTAAAGTCCAAGTATCATTAGCATGTAAAGCTTGAAGCTCCTCAGTCATAGCACGTTGCCAATTGGGGTCAGTGGCAGCCTCGGCAAAGGAGGAAGGCTCCACAGTCCGACTGACAGAGTTAATGTAAGAAAAATGCCTGGGAGAGTAACGGTGATAAGAGAGAAAATTACAAAGTGGATATCGCGTACCTTGTGTAGAACCGGGTTGCGAAGTCGAAGATGGGTGGGATGGCAGAATCACCTGCGAGCAAACGTAGTCTTTTAAATAGGGTGGAGGTTTATGGGCACGGGAAGAGGTGCGGGGAAGGGGAGGATTGGTAGGTAGTGGGGGGGTAGGGATGTCCGTGGGTAAAAGGGTGAAAGGTAAGGAAGTAGCGGGGGGGGAAGGAGGGGATACCGAGAGGGCAGGGGCATGGGGAAGAACGGGTAATGGGGCAGCAAGGGAATCTGTGGGAGGCGTGGAAGGGGAGGAAGGTGGAGGAGGGTGAGGCGTCGGGGCAGGAAGGGGTGGGTTATATGTAAAGTCCAGAGGGGGTGGGATGGGTAGGGTAGGCGAAGAGGATGGGATAGGAGGGTGAGAAACGGCATAAGGGAAAGTAGTTTCATGAAAGATGACGTCTCGACTAGTGAAAATGCGGTGATTGTCGAGATCGTAAAGGGTATAGGCCTTTTGTCCATGAGGATAACCGAGAAAAATGCAACGATGAGCCCGAGGGGAAAATTTGGTGGTGGGAGTGACAGAGGTGGCATATGCCAGACAACCAAAGACGCGGAAGTGGTCATAAGATGGGGTTTTCGAAAAGAGAACCTCAAATGGGGATTTATGATGGAGAAGACGGGTAGGGAGACGATTGATGAGATAAGTAGCGGTAAGAACACATTCCCCCCAAAACTTGATAGGAAGATGGGATTGAAAACGAAGGGCGCGAGCGGTTTCAAGAAGATGACGATGTTTTCTTTCAACAACGCCATTTTGTTGGGGGGTATAAACACAAGAAGTTTGTAAAAGCACCCCATGATCAGAGAAAAAACTACGAAGAGATAAAAATTCACCACCATTGTCAGTACGAATGCATTGGATGGTAGTGCGGAATTGGGTAGTGACATAAGCAAAAAAATCCTTAATTAATTGTTGAGTGTCGGATTTATGTTTCATGAGGAAGACCCACGTAAAGCGAGAAAAATCATCCACAATGGTTAAGAAATAATGAGCACCAGAAAGAGAAGAGGATTGACGATTCGGGCCCCAAATATCACAATGAATTAAAGCAAAAGGGAAAGTGGATGAAATTGAACTCAAAAGAAAAGGTTGACGAGTTTGTTTTGCCAACGGACAAACATCACAAATATGACTAGAATCAAAAGTGCAATTAAGAGAACTAGATGCTAAAGCTTGCAAACGAGTGGAGGAGGGGTGACCAAGACGCCTATGCCAGAGGGAGGAGGGGATGGTAATGATGTTGCAGAGAGGTTGACGGGTGGGGAGAGAAGAGGTAAGGGCCACAAGGTAATACAGATCGCCACGTCGCTTACCCACACCAATCATCGCCTTCGAAACCAAGTCCTGCAAAACACACCAAGAAGGAAAGAAGGTTATGGAACACGATAATCCATCTGTAAGTTTACCAACCGATAAAAGGTCCACTCGGAAATTAGGGACACATAAAACATCCTTCAAAGTAACTGATGAATTTAAAGGAAGAGTGCCGGTAAAAGTAATGGGAGCAGAAGCACCACTAGGCAAAGAAACAGGCGGCAAATGTGAAGGAGAGCGATTAACCAAACATGAAGCGGAAGAAGTAATATGATCCGTAGCACCACTGTCAAGAATCCATTGACCATGACGAGAGGTGACAGGTAACAAACCTTGGGCAAAATCAGTAGTGAGCACGACATTGGCCTGAGGAGGGGTGGTGGTGTCACGTAGAGCAGCTAGAACACGGGAGTGCTGCTCGGCAGAGAGGTCAGGCATGGCAAGCTGCAAGTCATGCAAAGTGGGCTGGGCCCCGTGCACTTGGTGGGTCGCTGGAGTAGAAGAGGAGGCGGGGGCCTGGGTGCCTTGCACGTGATGGGCTTGGGTGAAATTATGGGGCCGGGAAGCAGAAAACCGTGGCTGCCAGGGAGGACTGGAAGGTGCATGACTGCGGGAAGAACTGGAAGCAGTGGCACGGCGCGGTGGTCGCCACGGTTGGCCATGGAGGGGATGGCCAACGAGATAGCCATGAAGTTTATGGCAGGTGTCTCGGGTATGATAATCAAAATTGCAGTAGGTGCAGTGGAGGGGAGGACGAGCAAAGGAGGGACGGGACGGGCCACGAACAGCCATGGGAACGGCAGAGAAAGCTGCCGAAAAAAAAAAAATTAGGGCTAGGGTTATAAACCTGCTCTGTATACCATGTAGAAAAAGGTATGTAGGCTAAAAAATATATTTGTTATTGATACGTGAATGTAGAAAAATGGAAGAGAATGCAAATGGAAGAGAATGCTTATGGAAGAGAATGCAAATGGAAGAGAATGCTTATTTTTTTATTATGTTTCTCTACAAGATTACAAGGATATATATACATGATACAAGTGTGTAGGTAGGACAAGGTAGCCGTCCTAGTGTGTAGGTAGGACGGCTGTAGAGGACAAGGTAGCCGTCCTAGTGTGTAGGTAGGACAAGGTAGGACGGCTTGACGACTGTAGGACGGCTTGACGGCTGTAGGACGACTTGACGGCTATAGGACGGCTGTAGGACGGCTTGACGGCTGTAGGACGGCTAGTGTGTAGGTAGGACAAGGTAGGACGGCTTGACGGCTGTAGGACGGCTTATTCTTCCAATAATAATATTATATACAATTACACAAGGACTCCAATCATATTCCTTATTTGTCTAACAATTTAGACTATAAATTAACTAAATTATAAGTTCAAGGATGCTTCTTAATAACATGATCGAAATAAGAAGAATATTAGGGCTCTTGTTTTAGTTTTACTTTACCTACACTAGTACAAAAACATACTTATGTGACGAAAACTTGCGCGACGGAGCAAATTATGTTGTGCAAGGACATTTTGCGTAACGTTGACAACTAAGCGTCACGCAAGGACATTTTGTGCGACGGGACTTTGAGCGACAAAGCATTCCATCGCGCAAAACTGTTTAGCGCAACGAAGGTGTACCTTCGCCGCACTGTGTTAGGAAAAAAAAGGGTAAAAGTCTTGGCAAATTTTCTTTGCGCAACGGTGAACCAAAACGTCACGCAAAGGCCATTTACGCGATGTAGTTGGTCCATCGCGCAATTTTCTAGCACCAAATCAAGGCTTTTACCACTTTTTTCCCAACATTGCACTATGAAGGTACACCTTCGTGTTAAACAATTTTGCGTGATGAACCGTCGAAAAATTTCAAAATATATACAAATAAGTTTGACGGTTGGATCGTTACATACAAGTTTGTCCAGTTACATAATCTTTGAATGTTTTTTTTTTTTACGATTTTTGACATATGAGATCTTGAAGTATATACAAACAAGTTTGACGGTTGGATTGTTGAAACTAATTTCGTAGAATGCGTATCACATCAAAACGATATATTCACTAACAATTAGAGTTTATTTTATACTTTCATTAAGTATAACATAAGATTCCATTAGTGTAAATATTTTAAATTGCAGATCGAATTCATTCATTGTATTCATATAGGGTCAAGGAGTGTAATTGTAAAAAATCATCAAAATCGAAGTTAAAATAATCGTTATATTGTGATTTTTCATTTATAACGGTCGAAAAGTTTTGTCCCATTACATAATCTTTGAATGTTTGTTTTTTGCGATTTTTTACTTATGTGTTCTCGAAGTATATACAGACAAGTTTGATGGTTGGATTGTTGAAACTAGTTTCGTAGACTGCGTATCACATCAAAACGATAGATTCACTAACAATTAGAGTTTATTTTATACTTTCATTAAGTATAACATAAGATTCCACTAGTGTAAATATTTTAAATTGCAGATCGAATTCATTCATTGTATTCATATATGGTCAAGGAGTGTAGTTGTAAAAAATCATCAAAATCGAAATTAAAATAACCATTAAATCGTGATTTTTCGTTTATAACCGTCGAAAAGTTTTGTCCCATTACATAATCATTATGACACGCCCCAATCCCGATGTATGTGGGACATTGGGATGGTCACTTGCTGGCCGACATCCGTGGGTGACGAAAATCATTTGTTGAATGCAAATGTTGAGAACAAGAAATAAATAAGACTTATAAATTTAAAAATAATGAATACGCAAGTGAGAAATGTGTTCAGAGCATATAACTAACTAGAACACTAAAAGAAATAATATAAAATTGAATAAATAAAAAAATGGGTCCTACACCAAGAGGACTCGAAGATGCCGATGCGGAAGTGCCTTGACGCTGAGATCGTACGCCTCAAATCTAAATCCTGAGGGGGCGCAAAACAAACATGAGTGCACCTAATTGATATATATAAGAAAATAGTTATCAACATACTAACCCCCAAAGTTTTATGAAAACTAATAATAAGTGATAAGTTTTTCCGAAAACCCTAGCATGCCATAAAACATCTCATAAATCATATCTTGTATATAGTGTGCTAAATAGTGGTATCGAATGATAATATCTCCCAGCCCAATGCCTGCTCCCAAGTCTTTGCGCCCGTAGCCAGAGATTATTTCTCCTAACCTAATGCTTGCTCCATGTCCCTCGATCCGAAGCCAGGGATTATTTCTCCCAGCCTACAGCCAACACCATGTCCTCGCCCCTAGCGGAATAGTGACCACTAGATACGCACAAGACATTGAACATAAACTTTCCAAACGTAGGTACATATATCTCAAAATCATCTTCATAGTATAAAGTTATCCATCATCTATACTATAAAGAAGTATGTGAAAACATATTCTAAATAATATATCGACATCCGTTAGATACCCTATAAGAACATGGGTTTGATAGAAAATATGATATTCCAAAATAAGCTCAATATAGCGTGATAATCAATTTCTCATAAAACGTTCACAAAACGTATTCAGTAAATCATGCTTTTCATGTATACATTTCTACTATTAAAACATGCATTTTAGAAGGGGTTCACTCACAGATACTCTGTCGTAGAAGAGCCGTACGAAATAGGAACAACGAAATCACTGCTAGAAATTGCACCTAAGCACATAAATAGTACAATTAACAAAACTATACTCAAACGATTTAATTTGGGAGAACATACATCAAAAACGGGTCTAAGATGTCGAAATTAGCCTAGGAGGAGTCCCGAACGAAACCCGAAAAAATCAACGAAAAGTCAATGTTGACAGTTGATCGGTCAAAGTTAAAGCTGACTGTTGACCGGGTCAAAGTCAAGGGGTCAGAGTCAATCGGGTCAAGGGGGTTGGGCCTAAAGGGTTTAGGTCCAAGGGTTTAAAGGGTTTGGGTTTTAAACTCGACCCACTGTAAAATGGTTTTGGGGTTTAAATAAAAAGGGATTTGGGTTGGGCTTCACATGGTTTGGGCCTCTGGACATTTGGGCTCCAAGTTTAGGTCAAATGGGCTGGGTAACCCGACCCAAAGGCTTGGGTTGAGGGTGGTTTTTAGGCCACCCTTTGGCTGGTTTATGGGTTGATTTTCCAAGGCTCATAACTTAATTCGTTACTCAACCAAATGAAGTGATTCAAAAACGAAAGTTGTACTACTTGACGAGTGGAAGAGAATGGTACATTGCATGATGGCTAACTCGTCATGGTTTGGCCGGAAAAAGCCTCGAAAGGGGCAGTGCTTGCCGAAAAATTTGGAAAAGCTACTCCGAGCTATTTTTCTGCTATTCACACGTATACACAACTTAAAACAAGCTTCGATCTAACCCTAAAACTTGTCCCAAGGGTTTTTAAAAGCTTACCAATGTTGAAAAATTACGAAAGCGTTGGGGAAGACGATTTTTGACATATGCGACCTCGAAGTATATACAAACAAGTTTGACGGTTGGCCGGATCGTTGAAACTAGTTTCATAGAATGCGTATCCCATCAAAACGATATATTCATTAACATTTAAAATTTCATTAAGTATAACATAGGATTCCACTAATGTAAATATTTTAAATTACAGATCGAATTCATTCATTGTATTCATATAGAATAAAGGAGTATAGTTGTAAAAAATCATCAAAACTGGAGTTAAAATAACTGTTCAATTGTAGTTCGGATGAAGATTAATGTAAAATTGCTAAATTGAATGATATATATTTATTTATTTATTTATTTTGAATATATAATAATTTTTATAATAATTTTTTTTTAAATATATCTTGCGCGACACATAATAGGATCGTTGCCAAACAATTTATTATAATAATTCTTTTTCTTTTAAATACATCTTGCGTGACGCCACAATAGAATCGTTGTGCAAACACCCATGGTGCGACATCATAATGTATTGTTAAAATTTTGGCGGTCTAATTTTTAAAAATGGGCGCTTTTTGTCTTGTAGAACCCTAGGCTAGGTGTTCTCATTCTTCCCTTCAGAGACCACTCCAGTTCAAGTCTTCCCTCAGTCAGTTCAAGTCTTCTTCTCCGTCGTCTTCCTCCGGTTCGTGGTTCTCCAGCGTCGTCCGGGGCCGGTCGGAACGGGCCGAGTCCGTCAAGATGGGAGCAGACTCCCTTTCGGGCAATTCCGGCGACAATTCCAGCCCTGTTATGCTGAAGAATCAGTTCCGAGGCGTGCTCTTGAAGTACGGCCCCAAACCTATTCAGGTCTGTCTGTTTCTCATGTCAATTTATGCTTTTTGTTTCTGGATTATGCTGCATTTGAGTAGTGATTGAGTTGCGGGAGCTCGATCTCTGTTTGGAAGTTGGTAATTTGAAATAATTGGGGCTATTGGTGCCATTTCGTTGTTGAAAAATGCAAATTTTAACTGTTTGGTGGTCTGAATTATGTTAATGGTGAGTTGGGAAGATTTGAATTTGGTGGTTAAAGTATTTTTTGAGCAGTTTCCAATTACTGAGATTGGTATTTTGAAAGAATGGGGATAATTGGTGCCATTTTGCTATCGAAAAATGCGATTTTTAACCGTTAGCTAGTCTGAATTATGTTATTGGGATGTTGGGAAGATTTGAATTTGGTGGATAGAGTTTATGACAATTACTGAGACTGGGATTTGAGGTGAAATGATGGAGCTTGGGTGAGAACTTAGAAGGTTAGGATGGGTTTTGGTACCATGCAAAAAATAGATATGTAGTAGTTCACCGGCAGCTATTGAGGGAGAACAGCATTTCAAGAATGATAGGATTTTCAAAGTCATTTGTTTCAATGCTATTTATCTATGGAAAATAAGAGGAGAAATTACCTGGTTCTGTTGTTGGAAGATTTAGTTGTGTCTACTACTCTGTAGACTGTACCTATTCCTTTTTGTTCAATAAAACACATTGCTCCCCGTAAAAAATGTTGGAAGGTTCAGTGAGCTGCTTCAAGAACACAAGTTTCATGCCTTTTGGTTGCAGTGGTTTGGTTAACATTTTGCAAGATTAAACTTGTAAACTAGATTTATGTGTAAATTGCTCATAGAATTAAGTATTTTGGATTTTAGAGTAAAGCCCAGCAGTCAAATAAAAAAAGTTACTATCGTAGTAGAGGCTAGTTCAACCAGATCATACTATGGATTTTCTTTATCCTTTTTCCAGTGCATGTCTTATGCAAGTCATTTTTTTCTTCGCAAAATCATCAATTTTCATTTAATATAAAGTTCTTGCTGTTTGTTATTGTTGTCGAGTGTAGTTCAGTCACTTTCATTGTGCTCACATATAGGAGTCTATCTTGTATGCTTATACATACAATTTTCTTGATGATGAATGAGAATTATCCTTCCCATGCAAAACAGGTGATTATCGACGGCAAGTCATTTTTATTGGTGGACTGTCTGATGGTTTTCTGCAACAGAGTGTAACACTGCTTGTTAACTTTCTTTTGAAGAGAAGTGATATTTTGTCTTCCATCACCAATGCTTGTTTGTGTGACGAGATTGCATCATATGTATGATTTTCACTCACAGCGGTTTTCTTCATTTAATAAACGCAAATTCACTGCATAATGTTGTGAGGTGCTTAAAGAAAATTTTGATAATGTGTTGTTCCCTTCTTATCTTTCTTTTATGCGATTTACAGATACTTGGAACCTCTTGCAATTGCTATGGACAAAGAGAAATGGTCACTTGTTCAACCACTCTTGTCATCTTCATACAGTGGATATGGCACTTCCAGCTTGAAACAAGTAACTATTCAACCAATCCCTTGCTTTGTTTTATAGGTTCTTGATTCGTGCACCGTTTCCTGTGTTTCTTTTAGAGTACGGTAAACAACACATCCTTGCAAGTTGCAAGACAGTTAGTTTTACTTGTATTGTATCTACATGTTTTAAAGGATCCATGGTGACTGGTTTGGACCTTTCATCAAGTTTAGTTTGTTACATGTTTAAGCTTTCTGTCAGGTTTGTGTTGATTGCATTTAGACTTGAGCTTCTGAAGTTAATGAGAGCACTCATCGTGTCACTTTTTGATGCATTTAATTAGAATACTATGTTTTTGGTTCTGACTCTAGGATATTGTACATTACATGCGCACAAATGCTGTATGCTCCCAAGCGGTCCGTGCTGCCATTCTTCAGTTAGTGCCCTGTCCATACTCTGGTTCTACCATATTGAAATGAAAATTTGAATGTGAATAAATTCAAGATGCTAGACGTGAAGCACCTCGTTCAGAATTAAGGTGTTTAAGATTATCATCTTGCCATTTGTGTGCAAGTTGGCTCCGTTGTTTACTTGTCAATTCCACCAAATGTTCAGTTGTAAATTGTAGGTGATTGATGTTCTGCTGAGATCCTGGACTAGAAGCTTGGTCGTCGTCATGGCAAAGTTGTTCGGGGTATGGGGAAGGCGCGGGTTCGTGAGACAGGTGCCTCCTCTTCGAGACCGACCACAGGACAGGTCATTGCCGTGACGAAGGAAGTGGAAACCCTAAAAGATAAGATTGTAGCCCATGAAGCAGCTTGGGATGCCCGAGAAGCCCAGATTGCAGCCCAGTTTTCGGTTCAAGACGAGAAGATGAGCATGATCTTACGAGCCTTACAAATGTCCGGTCTCCAAATCCCGATGCTAGCACCTGATCTTTTTCTTGGTTTATTAATTATTGTTTATAATTTAATTAAAATATTTATACAAAATTAAATAAAAAATATTTTGTCAAAAAAAAAAGAAAAAAAAAGTGTTTGTGCTACGACAATACCTACGTCACGCACCTATCTTTGCACAACAACAAGAGCAAGATACGTCGCGCGAAAACTTTTGCGCGACGCATGTATTGTCGTAGCACAAAGACCTTTTGCGCGACACAGGTTACGCCTTTGTTGTGCAACCCTACTTTCACGACCCTTGCACGATGATTTGCGTGCGACTAAGTTTTCGTTAGGCTAATTTTTAGGCGACGTTTTTTAACTTTGTGCGACGAATTATGCTTCGTCCCGCAAATTGTTATTTGTACTGGTGCTACCAAATTTTATTTTACCTTTGTTATTTTACCTTTCAAATTTTATTTTTCATACTGTCCTAGTTCACCCTAATTAAGTGAGTCAAATAGCCTTGAACAGAACAAAAGAATAAGACCAACACTAGCGACTAAAAATTGGGATCAATGGCCAGGTTGGCTTGGCCACGTGAACGGATTCATACAGGGACTCGGTTGGTCCTGAACCCTCCGGAGGTCAGAAAAACGCCTATGAAGATCATCCAGGGAACTCTCCGAATGTTTCAACATGAGGGATGAACTTACGCTTCAAATAAGTTTGTTTGTTTGTTTTGTTAGAAAAGATATAGTTATAGCCCAGTCGAAATTTTGGTACATCACATGCAGCAGTTGCCTTGCGAGGAAGAAGATGTTGAAACCCCTATTTTTTGGAAGTTTTAACGAAACATTTCTGGTACTGTGAGGAGTATAGTATGAGATTTTTGAAGTGTCAATAACACTTTTTTTTTTTTTTTTTTTTAAACCAAACAAATAAACTCTTTTTGGTCCTTCGTAACATGGTTTTTTTCAATGACCTAACTACGAACAATGTTTAAGCTTTAGGATTGAAATTTGACAACCTATGTGACATATTAATATCTTTTAAAATTTTTACTCTCCGATATGTTAAATTTAAAACATAAAATAAAAATTCATGTTTATTTTCTATGCGTTGCATTAATTAGTAATAAAAGGAAATGAAAAGTAAAAACCCTCTAAACATGCAATGTTTTGTAGCAAGATAAATTCAGATCCCACCATAAATCAAAGTCTACATGCAAAATGTAGTTTATAAACAGTACAAAACATCAAAATAACAACGTACGTATTTGGTACAGAAGAGATTAATCAAAACCCTAGACTAGTACTGACATATTTCACAGTCACTTGCGAGCGATGTCGTAAACTTTTGGGCGGCGGCAGCGACTAAGGGCCTGATCAATCAAGGAGCAGCAAAGGCATCATCAACCCACTTGTCTTCTTGAACTGAGAGGGAGGAGGGCGAGCTGAGGAGAGCTTGAAGAGCGGCTCGTACTCTGTTAACTCGCTTACGCTGGCGCATGCGCCGTAATACGACATCTTTGTGTAAGGGTTGGGAGGTGTGAGTGGGTTTTATATGCACATGGCTGCTCACGTAGTTATGCTCATGCGTTTCTGCAGGTTCTTCTTGCTCTTCCTTCAAATCGTTTCCGGTGATGTTCACGGCTTGTGACACGGAGGATTTAGGGTTAGAAAACATAGAGGAGAAGGGAGAAGACATTGTCTGGCTAAGTGAGAAGCTAAAAGTGGAAAGGAAGAACTGAAGGTGGGATTTAAGAGTGAGTGTGGTGTTTCTCAAATTATATACAGAGAGAAAGAAATGGGGGTTTTGGAGGAAGTGCAAAATTTGGACGGTGAATTGAGAGAATCAAGGATGCAGCTTTGCAGGGAATATCAGAGTTTCATAGACACACAGCACGACCAAATCCGTGGTTTCTGACAAGGTCGGTTACCGTTCTTCACAACAGATGCTACCATATCTTGGAAAAGTATCATTTCTAGATCCTTTCCACCAAATTCATCCAATCACCTAATCTGGATTCTTAAAATTTGATCCAACGGCTAAAGTTATTATAACTTTTAAAGGAGCTCCTGTTTATAGCCATTAGATCACATTTCAAAAGTCCAGATTAAATGATTTGATGAATTTAGTGGAAGGGATCCGAAGATGATCCCTTTCTCCATATCTTAAACCCAATTGATACAGTAAATCGCATAATTAATATGATTAAAATTCATTGAGCTTAAAAAGAATAAATGAATACCAACACAAAGCATATTTAATGGGATAAGGTTAGCGGGTTCTATCAATCTCTGATAACTTTTTGGAAGGATTGGATTCGAGAAATTTTTTATTGTGACGAGAACATGAGTGATACATCACATATTTTTATGTAAGTTGAGAAATTTTATTTTTTAAATTATTAACTTTTTAACATATATATCTTACCATTTGTATAATTACACGTAATGCATCACCTCGTGTGCTGATCGTACTGAAAAATCTCTCATTAGATTCTGTCATTGTTTTGGATTTACCTATATCTGTTGGATTTGATTATTTCAATGCATATAAAATCTGTATGTTTCTTTTTTTGGTCAAAGGTAACCTTCAAAATAGTCATTTTAGTACTAGTTCTTTCTTTATCTTTCAAAGGTGTGCACGATGAAAATTTCAAAGTGCATATAACAACTTTGTTAGGCATCGTGTTGTATATAGAATTGGATTCTAATGTATAAACTAATATTTTCAAGGTAAATTGAATAAATAAATAAAATAAAAAATATTGTCTAATTTGGACGTAGAAGATGGATTCGCTAAAGTTTTGGAGAGACATGCAAAATGGTCCACCAATGATACTGTTTCCAACTTAACCACCTGCTAACCCATTATGAGTGAGATTTTATCCTAAAATGCCTTAATGTAACTAAGAATGAAACCATGTAATTATATTATAGCTTGTTTTTATCAAGTTCACGATGTGTGATTTCCAACAGAATCACTCGTGAAGAGCAATTATCTATATCAATCCACTCCAAAGTGATAGGATTAGAAGAGAGAAAATTTCTCCATGTCTAATCTCTTCAAAATGAAAGATCATTCTCCTCTACTTCATTATACTTTAAACTTGAAAGGGCTACTTATCTCAATCCAATTTTAAAACCGCCTTTTTTTTTTTATAAACGATAGAGATAGTGAGTTAAACTATTAGTTGTTAACAGAGAAGAGGGATCAGTAGGATCAAACACGCAACAAAGTGCATAAACATGATTACTTTCCATTACTATGGTAAAACGTCATCTGCAAAATTGTCTCATCTTTTAATCCAGTCTAATAATACATTGGACCAAAAGACCAACTTTTGATATAACATAGATCACAGATAGGCCCATTTTTCCTAACCATTCTGGAAATCTAATGGATGTTTGGATTTTGCATTCCGTATCCATGCAGGGTTTATGGAAAAGGAAAGGGAAAACATGTAACATGTAAAACTGCAAAGTACAAAGTGATACCAAACTAGGGTTTAGGGACAAGTTACTACGAAATTACTGTTGTTTTCACACCAAACTAATGGATCTTTCCAATTGAATACGGATGAAGCATACAGAAAATAATATTGACATTTACAGTGAAATTCTTTCAAGTACAGTAACATACATGTGTACGTACGTATGTGATTCTTTGGGGTCCCCGATTACGCAACTCTATATATATATATATATATATATAAGATCAGTTCCAGTTAAAGTATAAGAAACATAGCTAAACCATATATATTAGAGCATTACGAGTTCTTAAATATGGAAAATCAGTTACTTACATGTCATAACATGGGAGAATAGAAGAAGCAAAAGAAGGAAAAACACCTTTGCTTCTGAACTCTGATCATGTGCTGGTGATAAAGTTTCATCACATATATATCTTCACTTTTTGGAAATATATATATATATATTTTTTCATTTGCGGTTAATCTAAAATGTGAAGAGAGAAGATTCAAACTCGAGATTTCGAGTGTAAGAGAGAGTACTCTTAACTAGCTAATTGAGATTGCAATTAAATGATTTGATCATAATTAGTGAGAAGTTTCATAACTAGTATCTTTATAAGGGCAAGTGTATCCAGCTTATCATTTCAAAGAAATTAAAAATGCCACATTAATACATTTTAGAGACAAATGATTAACGACAACAATCTTTGCTCATTGGTGGGTAGCAAATAGGTAGGGTAGGTACAATACGTGCGTCCCACTGCCACCAGAGAATTAGAATAGATATAATCAAATAAAAAAAATAATGCTAGTGAGATCAAATTTGTAAACTAAATTTTTTAAATTAAATGATGTGATTATTGATTATTGGATTATTACTCAAGTGTTGATTAGCGTGCTTATTTTTTTATTTATGACATATCATTTGGTTTACCAATTTAGTTTAAAAATTTGTTATCCCTAATATTATCCAAATAACAATGCACAACGTATAATTGGCTTCAAAATTACAATGCATACACCGTGACATAAGTGAAAGCACATAATTTATCTTGATTACTTCTAATATGTACAATGTTCGGTAAAATTAAGATCAGACGCAAACACATGTATAAAATAATTCTAACTTAAAAGTATGCGACATCTACATGCGTGAGTTACTGAAACTAGCACGCATTTGACAAAATGACATGAACCAATATGCATTATTCAAATTGAACCTGATGAAGTTGATCAAACCACATGTTTGCACTTACACAACACTACATCGACAAAATTAGGCAATGTCTTGTACCTATACACTACACGCTACGTTGCATAGCATCGTGCTTGTAAGGAAGTCGCAAGTACGTGGCCTCCCAACATGGCTCACTAAATGGTCCATGGGCTCCATATCCTATTATGGTCCAAGTGCCCCAAATAATTCAAAATCCCGTACCCCAAACCCTAGAATTTCAGAAAGTGACAGAGAAACCGAAACCGTAGACGTGGCAGCTGGGAAGGTGACATTGGTACTTGGTCTCACACGTGTCACAGTATGAATGGCCGTACCAAACGTATAGCGAAAGATTGTGCATCATGATATCACTGATTCCACATTTGCCGTTTCGACCCTCTTCGGTCTGGTCAAATCACTTTCCCTTCGGGGTAAGAACCGGTTGAATGAATTTGTAACCGACTAACGGCCTCTAACGGAAAGCAACAGCCATGCCAAAACCCTAACGAATTAGTTCCATTACAATTTCTTTTCAAAAGGTTTCTTGGCCGTTTGCCATCATCAGAAAACTAGGGTTTCTTCGGGCCTTCGCGTACAAATAAGGAACTAAGGTTTTTTTATTAACTGGTCATCTTGTCGTCATGTTCCACTTGATTTTATATAGTGGTAAAATAAAAGGCTGCTTTTCTCCACCATTTCTTTTGTTGCCCATAAATTTCAACAGTGGAGCAAGGACGACGTCGTCGTAGATCGAATGATTGACACTCAAACCATATATGGAAGGCTATGGCTTGTTGTTTTCTTGTTGTTTACCCTTTTCTTTATGGTGATCAGCAGCTCCTCTGATTTATTATTCTGTAGTTTTGCGACAAAAGAGAGAGGTATTCTACATTTCAAATCAATTTTCTTTGTATTGAAAGATTTTATAAGGTGAGTTTCAAATCCCTAGCAATTGGGGCAATTGGCTGAGACGTTAAAGGTTCCTAATGAGTTTTGTTTATATATGATCAACAATTAGTGGATCCAAAAAAGGGAAACAAGCTAGGAAATATTGCATGGATATTAATACGTCAATTATTCTTACAATACCCCAAAACGAGAAATTTTTGTTGATTACCTGCAGTAGACTATACTATAATTTTTTGATGAAAGTCGGCCTTGGTTCTATTGTTTTTTTTTTTTTTAATTTTTTTTTATAATTATTATTGTTCAAGGAAGGGAAGAAAGTACAAAACTAATACAATAATTTAGGAAAGGGGTAATTTCCGACATGAGACGCGTAGTTGGAAACCCAATACCCTACCCTTGGGTACTGAACCACATTCAAACGTGTAGGCTCTTTGTCGATGCAATGTTCTTGACAATTACGTGCCATTAATTTTAAGTTTAATGGTGGACCACGAAGGAGCCTATTCCACAAGCATGAGATTGCCCTTTTTCTTACATTCACATTGCATACATAAGATTATTGGAGCGTTCATGTGTGCCCGTGCTTAGGTTGTACGTATTTCGTTAATGAAGATAATTTCTTTTTATTGTGTGTCAATTATTGATATTTGTTTCTCTTTTTTGCTAAAATGGCTATTTTTTAATTCGTTATATATCACCATCCATGTTCATACAGAATAGATAAAATGGATATCATCATCGTCCAACTGCCTGCAAGTTAGTGGTGCATACATCTTTTCTTACTTTAAACTTTTTAACTTTAAACTAAAGGAAGGAGTCCACTTAGCTACGTACGCTGACATTCTAGCAACATATGCATATGCTTGCCACCCACAGTCAAATAGTATTGCACTTTTCCTGGTCGGTAGTAAAAGTATAACATATTTGCAGTTTAAAGACGGACTCCGGCATTTTCCTCCAAGAAATTATATAATCATATATGAAGTAGCTATTGCTTTTATCACGTCTAAGTTAAAATGTAGTTTGATGAGTAGGAATTGGCTATAATACGCTTACATGTATTTAACATAATCATTATGCGATGGTCATATAGAGTTTATGTGAATATATGTATTTAATATTATCATTATCTGACAGTCGAGATAATGATTATATTAAATACATATAAGTATTGTAACCACATACATGATAGTAAAATTTAGAAGAGGAAGGAAAAACCAATGACCAACATCTGAGCGACACCAAACATTAGACTATAGCCCTAGACCCATAACCATAACAATATAGAAATCACTCTGAATATAATGATTCGAAACTAGAAAACACCACAATTACAAATATTTTTGTTTCTGGAACACAAATTATCATGCCAATTTGATCCAACTATATAAGAAACAAAGGCAATAAAACAAAGGCAAGAAATGATCACACCCAATTACAAAAATGAAGTCACAAATTTTAAAAGAGTTAAAAATTTCAAGGGCGTTCAACCCAATTTAAACGAGTCCATAAAAATTTTAGTAACACTCAATTAGAATTTTAAAACGTGATAAAAGTTTATATATAGAAATTTGATTATATTGAATTACGATCAAAAGTACTCTATAAAAGATTTCAAAAAATGATAGATTCTAATAGAATTAAAGGGATCTTATAGTGTATTTTAAACCTTAACAAATTTAATTTTTCGCCTTAATTAAGATTTTAAGAGAGTTCATTCAAAATTCACGCGAAGTCTACTACAACTCCTAAGCTGAATTTATTATAATTCCTAACTAATTATCTCATACCTCCAACTACCAAGGGCTTTAGCTCACTTGCAATCCACCCTAATTTTTTCCCTTTTTCAAGGGCGGTGCTTTTTCTAATCTATACATGCTTTCTTCCTTTGGCAAGTGAAGGATGGTAAATTAAAGGATGGTGTGTGCTTAATTATGACAAAATCATGTCTCATAACACAACCATTTTGCATTGGATTTTGACCATTTAGTAAAAGGGCAGTATAATTAGAAATTTTCAGCGTGTTTGGAACACGGACACATATATGTATGTCATTATATAAGAAAAAAATACTTGAAAAAAAATAATTTCACTCCACTTATATAATAACATATAGCGTACCATCAAACGTTTCATACGCATCGAAAAACCTTTCCAGTACAATATAGGACGTAAAACCCTAAACCGCCAAGGAAAACAACTCTAACATAACACCTCAAAATAGCAAATATACAGAGACCACCCAACTGACCCAAGCCCAGCCGGAACCGTATAACACACACACTTGCTATTCTGAGCGTCCGACCCGGATTCTCCGGAACCCGAAAACCCCTTTGCCACGCAACCCCAACGTATCCACCCCACACGTGTCAAAATCACAACGGCCCTCAAATCCCTATTTATATTTATATAGTCCCCCGCTCTCATCTCCCGCCTTCTGTTGTTCATTTCGTAAATTAATTCCTTACATTCCTTAAGCAGTTGGCCACCTCTCTCCATTTTCTCCTCCCACCATTAATTAACACCCACATCTCTCCAAATTCAAACTTTAAAAACTTCAAAATCTTTTAGTTTAGTTTGATTTAATTTCCGTTTTAATATTTAATTAGTTTCGCGGATGCGAGCGATTAAAATTTGAAAAAACAATTGGTTTCGAATAAAATTTCTCTTCAATTGAATTAGGGCAGGATGTTGGCGGAGGCGGAGTCTATACCTCGGAGTAAGTTTGAAAACCTCGCGCATTCTGCCCCCAACATCCCCCCCTCCGCCGGCATGGTGACCGACCTCGACGTAGAATACCCGACACGGAACAGCAGTGCCTCCGCCCTCAGCCCGGCTTGCTCTCTTGACCCGACGCGAATGAGCGGTGAGTGTTCTCCGATGACAATGTCGCCATGGAACAACACCTCCAGTTCCCCCTTATCCAAGTCACGCTGGCAGCCGTTCGAGGAATCTAACGTTCCTCCGAACGGCCTTATTGGGTCTCTCCTCCGCGAGGAAGGCCATATCTACTCTCTCGCGGCCACAGGAGACCTGCTGTACACCGGTTCCGACAGCAAGAACATCCGGGTGTGGAAAAATCTCAAAGAATTCAGTGGATTCAAATCGAACAGTGGGCTCGTGAAAGCAATCGTCATTTCAGGCGACAAGCTCTTCACGGGTCACCAAGATGGAAAGATCCGGGTGTGGCGGGTCTCATCGAAAGACCAGAGCGTGCACAAACGCGCCGGGACTCTGCCTACAATGATGGATATCTTTAAATACTCCGTGAAACCCAGTAATTACGTTAAGGTGCGGCGGCAGAAGACGCTCTGGATCAAGCACTCCGACGCAGTTTCGTGCCTGAGCCTCAGTGAGGACAAGAAGCTTCTTTACTCTGCCTCCTGGGACAGGACGTTAAAAGTGTGGCGAATTGAAACCTCGAAATGCATCGAATCGATCCACGCGCACGACGACGCGGTGAACTCCGTCGTCGCGAGCGTGGAGGGGATGGTGTACACGGGGGCGGCGGACGGGACGGTTAAAGTTTGGAAGAAGGAGCAGAGCGCGAAGATCACCAAGCACACTCTGGCGCAGACTCTGCTGAAGCAGGAGAGCGCGGTGACCGCGCTCGCCGCCAGCGCGTCGGGGTCAATTGTTTACTGCGGATCGTCAGACGGGTTGGTGAATTTCTGGGAGCGGGAGAAGCAGCTGTCGCACGGCGGCGTGCTGAAGGGGCACAAGCTGGCGGTGCTCTGTTTGGCGGCGGCGGGGAACTTGGTATTCAGCGGGTCGGCGGATAAGACGATTTGCGTGTGGCGGAGGGAGGGAACGATCCACACGTGCCTGTCGGTTCTGTCCGGGCACACGGGGCCGGTGAAGTGCCTGGCGGTGGAAAAGGACAAGGATGTAAATGCGAGTAAAGCGGACGAGCAGCGTTGGATTGTGTATAGCGGGAGTCTGGATAAGTCGGTGAAGGTGTGGGGGGTGTCGGAGCAGGCGCCGGAGCTGACGGCGATGAGTCACCAGCGCGGGGGGTTCGATGCGGATTCGATTCCGTCGGATGGGAGTTATTCATCATCGGCGGGTCGGGGCAGCAGCCATAAGAAGAGGTTCTGATGATTTATGACCGATGGGTTTTCGGTCTAATAGGGTTGCGCCACGTGTCTGATTCAAGATCATGCATGGCATAGAGAGGATGATTTGGACCGTTGATTGTTGGCGATGAGATGAAAGGATTGGAGTGCGTGATGAAGGGAGTATATACTGTATATGAGAAATAAATTAGTTTCACTCCATTTCTTTGTTAATTTCTTACTGATAGATGTGTTTTGCATGTTTCTCATGATGATTCGGGGACAAGATCTTAATTAAAAATTGACTAAAAATGTTTTTGGTGAAATTGATTTTCGGTTTCAAAAATATTTCAATTTCTTTTTGGAATAAGCAGTAGATATATACTTATTGGAGGAAACACTTAAAGTGTTTTTTCAGACTTCACTTGAATTTTTACTAAAAATTGATTTGAAAAACATTTTCATCAAAAGCTTTTTTAGTCATTTTAAAATCACTTCCTAACGAACTTTAAGACCCTTTTTTGGTGTACCTTCTTATTCATTCAATATAATTATTAGAGAACATTTGTTGATCTACTTGTCAAATAAATAGACAATTCACCGCAAGAAATCTTAATTGTTAGCAAAGTCGTCGGTTAACTTAGATTATTTTCCTTATATCCCTTATCTTAAAAGGGGGCGATCCCAAACTAACAAGACTTCCTGTTTTGCTAGGGTCTTTGGTAGAGGTGTGAGGGGAAAACATCTATCGTACGCAATATTACCCTTACTTTGCAAAGAAGCTTTTTTTTTTTTTTTACACGAACCTGTAACTTTTTCGATTACAAAAAAACAACCTTTCTGTTACGCCAAAACTCGCCCTTGCATCCCTCATCTTGAGGATTAAAATACTTGGGAAACAATCAACTAAATATATATTTCATACTGTAATTAAAGTTGTGGAAACAAATCGATTTTTCTGATATACATGTAAAGAACTTCATTACAGGCTTGTACTGTAACTCAAAACAACGGTGGAAGTAAAAAATATGTCATGAAAACTGCAACGTGCAATACGAATTCTCATCATAACCCATCAAGGGACACATAAACTCGTTCGGTTGGTTAAGACCGAGGCGCCAAGTCTGATTCTCCTCCCCCAATATCGCTTGTATAGAAAAAAATATCGTAACCCTAAAGATGAATCGGTATTCAATGCGATAATGTACGAGAATGGCTTCCTCTTGCTTCGGGTCGCCTATGTGAGCTCAGTCCAGGCAAATGACCACTCCTACTACCAGCAGTGTTCAAGTCTAGGCCTAGAGGAACAACTGGATCTCCGCCTTCTAGCACTCTCAGCACCTGTACAAAAAGCCACGCAATTTGAACTCAAACAACTTCATCCCCCAAAAAAGAGAAATTAATTTGGCACAGAGTTAGCAACTGAGCTAGGATATCAGGTAACCTTTGACATTGGGGGTCTGGATTCAGGGTCCCGACGCAGACACAGAGAAGCAGCACGTGCCAGCACCTGTAGTTGATGGGGAAAGTCGGGATTTTCATCGGAGGCCAAGTCCGGATCCAGTAACTGATAATGAGTTGGTAAGATGTGGTGTGGCTCTAATGTAGCTAGTGGGTGGAGCCATTCTTCTAAATAACGATGTCCCTTGGCATATTGTAGTTCAGTGATTCTTCGACCGGTCAGAAGCTCTAACAGAACTATTCCAAATGCATACACATCAACTTTATGTGTAATTTGCCCGCCATCCACATACTCCGGCGCCAGATACCTACATATCACATTGAGCTTGATCAGATGGAATGACTTCCTTTTCTTTTTTATTTCATTACATGCATATAATTGCATTGCTTTTGTACAAAAGAAATCTAGGACCTATAGTATGCAGGATGTGGAGAAAGTACCCTGAAGTTCCAATCACGCGGTCCTCACTGCTCATCTCCCATTCGGAGTACAATCTTGCAAGCCCAAAATCCGCAACCTAAACAAATAACAAACAAGTAAGCACATGAGCACGTTCCATAAGCGTCAATACAGGTGTATTAAATGTTTGATTGCACACAGGAAATGTGAACAAATTTCTGACCAGTGTAAATCATGGAAGAAATACAAAATTAAGAAATACGATCTGTACTAGACAAGGGAACATGGTTTTTAAAGTACATGATATAAATTCCATGATTATATCAAGTACCAGAGGTTCAAAATCGTGGGTTAGAAGGATGTTGTTGGGTCGGAGGTCTCTGTGTACTATACATCCCACTCTACAATCTTCGTGCAGATATCGTAGACCACGGGCTGCTCCTGTTGCTATCTTTAGCCTCAATTCGCAATCTAGACGGGTTCTTTTCCCTGTCATTCAGAGAGAATGTCAAGTCTATGAAACTGAATAGAGTTGTGGATATGTTCCAAACTAAAAACATGAAGAAAAGTGCAAACCATGCAAATGGAAATCCAACGAGCTGTTGCAGATGTACTCATAAACCAATACCCTCGCCTTGCCTTCAATACAATACCCTATCAGCAACACAACGTTCCTCTGTTGCGCACAACTCAATACTCGTACTTCCCTGCAGAAGTCAGCATCTGCTTGAGATCCACCAAACTTCAACTGCTTCACAGCAACAACTTGACCGTCTCTCAAAACTCCCCTGTGCACCACACCGAAACCACCTTCTGCCAAGAAGTTGATATCTGAGAACGTGTCTGTAGCTTCCTCCAACTCTTTGTATGAGAACTGCTTTGGAGGTTTCCCAAATACCGGTGTTTTGTGTTGACATAGAGAGCATAATGGTGGAGGTGTTGAGGAGGTTCTACCCAAAGAAACGGCATCCCTGATGCTAGAATTAATAAGGTACCCTTTCTTAGGGGTTTCCTTCGGGTCAAATTTATCTATCCTTGTATCTTGATCAAATTGTGAACACTCTTCAAAAAGAGTAAGGAAATTGGGAGATCTTGGTTGGTGATTGTTTTTACTATTTTGGGGAGTTGGGGGCTTTCCATGATCAACAATGTGATTTTGGGGGATCCAAAAGACACTCTGAGTAGTGACTGCAGATGACGTTTGAGGTTTAGATAGATTTATAAGCCTCTCTCCAATTGTCTCAAGTTCTTCATACGGATCCTCTAAATCATTTGGTATGCGGTCTCCTATTCGTGGTCCTTCGAAAAGAGGATTCTGTTCATAGACGAGAAAAAGAGAAGTCACAGTGTCGTAACTTGATGATGAACCTTCTCCCGTGGTTCTTGTGTAGGAGGAGCTTGGTTCTTCAGGACTGCTAACCGGAGTGGAATGCTTCATTCTATGATGCCCTTGAAATTTTCCAACATGAGATCCTGGTGAAGAAGCGGCAGAAAAGAATGGGGTTTGGAGTTCATCTTGGCATGCTAGATTGAGCCTCAGGACTTTAGGCTGAGTTCCATTCATCATGACAATGTTGCATCCAAGCTCATCCATGCAATGCTTCCGCTCTTGCTTCAACTTTCTGTTAAACAAGGAGAACAATCGGTTGTTTAGCCGCCCATTCAAATCTTATACACTTTGAGGGAAAAAGGTACCAAAAAACTACAACTACACAGGCTTAAGAATAACGTCGTTTCTAGTTTACGATGGCACTAGATGTGTCCAGTTGTGAAGGAAGCAATCGACCCGTAAAGCATGCACCTAAATCAATAGCTCGGAAATAAGAAACAATACTTTTTTATGTTTAATTACTTGTCCAGTACGACCCAATTGGCTCCGTTGCATCTTGCTTCAGCCGCCACAACCCCACCTGGTGTACTTAATACCACCTTAATCCTCACTGTTACCTGCAATATATGATCATAACTAGTTATGTTTTAGAACCAGCGGCGAGGTTAGGATAAACAGTAAATTAGAAACCGAATTCCTGGCAACAAAAGTAAAGGAAAAAAATAAACACCACGAAGATAAAAAAACGCGCAAATAAATTCAAATGATCTAAATGGGATTGGTTAATGATATTAAAAGTTTCATAGTTCATACAGAAGATACGATCCTTTTTGATAATTCCATGCACACCCCACGACATGTTGCAAAGCACATGCCATGTTCCCCTCAAATGATTAACTTATTTGTGCCTAAAAACAAATCCAAAATCTAATAAACTCTGACAACCAAGTGATCAACCGCAAGAGACACTACAAGCCATATGATTATCTTGTTAAACAATATTTCCTTAAACTAAATTATCTAAACTACATATTAATAGAATTCCTTTTGCCAACCAAAAACCAATGACATTACAATTATAACATTTAGTACATACATGAATCTAAACTACATATTAATAGAACTCCTTTTGTTAACCAAAAACCAATGAAATTACAATTATAACCTTTAATGAAAAAAAAATAGAAAATGACAAAAATGTGGGCATTAAAGTAATTTCACACAAACAAGTTTTTTGCTGTTTGTTTCTGAACCTCACAACCAAAAACAAATAACTCCTCGCATAAAAAAAAATTAAAAAACAATATTTGAGAAAAATATAAATTATATATCTCATACATAAAGTGTGTGACATTTGCTAGTATTAATATAAAATTAACTCAATGTTTTTTTAATTCAACCTAATTCCGTCGGCTTAAAGTTAACTATAATGAAATTCAAACGCGAGTGTAAGAAGAAACTTTATGCATTATTGGAGATAAATTGAAAAACGAGCATACAGGGCAGACAACTATAGCCTACATCATCAAGTTGTGTCCAGTTGTGCAAAACAAAGAAGCAAACGACAAGTTCCAACGTCCACCGTCCACGTGGCCGCATCTTAAGCACTAAGCAGGCCAACCAGACTACGTGGGTCATTGTCGCTAAAGGTTGAAATTTTCAAAACGGAGAAATTGTAAATAGACTAAAATGGACTCGAACGAGAAACGCGGTAAGTGGCATTAAGGTAAATTCAGTTAGCAATAACGATTCACCTGGATTTGGCTGTGAAACTGGAGAACCATCTGCGAACACGAATCGGAGATCTGGCAAATCCGATCCGGCAAATCTTCCCGACGACGGCTCCCGCAATCTCCGGTGAATCTCGGAAAGTTCCAGAACTTGCCACCTGCCTCGTACAAATTCAACATTAGCAACACGAAACTGAGCAGCAGAAGTAAGGTTTAACTACAGTTTACAAGCTGAATTACCGGTTTTAGCGGTGGAGAAGACGGCGAGTAAGGTCACGCAGTCGCCGGGGTGAACGACGTGAGTGAGCGCCCAGGCCAATGCCGTTTTCGAAATCACCTTCTCTGCTTTCACAGCCACTATTACTTTATCGGCGCTTCCGCCCGTATTCGCGGCGGTGCCTCCTTGTCCGACCATTGATTGCTTCCTCCCGCGGAATTGTCAGGATCTTTTTTCAAAGTTGCGGAAACTGTGAAGTGCAGTAGGTTGGAGTTGGACTCTGTGTGTGACTTTGCGTTGCGTTCGTTAGAACTTGGGAGTAGGAGGAGGATCGTATTAACCACCTAATGCTAACCCTGGTTAACTGACCCTAGTTAAGATATGCAAATTATCAACCTTTCATTTTATTAATAATATAAACTAGATTTCGTGTAATTTACTTTTTATATTATAATTCGATTTATATTGCGATCCATTAATTTAAATTATAAGATGATTAGTTACTTAATATTTTGGTCTGGTGATAAAAGAAACTTGGAATAATAGAAATTGGTTCGTGTTCAGCTTTAGTTTTATAAACTATTTTAAACTACAATGTAAGGATCAAACTTGATCGTTAGGAGAGCATAATGTCTTTATCAACTGATTTAATTCACATATATAAGGTTTTTATATCATAAGTAGAAATGAAGAATTTGTAATTTAAGTAGATAAGAGTCTTTTGATTAATCATTCTATAATCCAGGAAAAAATATTTAATGCGATCGCCATACTATGACAACAGGCACACTTGGTACGTGCCACATATAAGTAACTCGCCATAACTTTTATCCTACTCCAGTAAGTAATTCGTCATATTTCAAGAGAAGTTTTTCATTGTTTCTAGAACACGACTAGTATATTACATGTCATTACATAAGTAAAGAGAAATTTTATTTTTCAAGTTGTTAATTTTTAACGCAAGTATTTTACAACTTGTATAATGACATATGATGTATCATTCTGTACTCCGAGCACACTACAAATATCTCATATTTCCGGGAAGATTATAAGTAGCTTGTAGAATGATCTCCTCCTTTGAACTAATTAATCATTGGCCAACCAATTCCATATAAATTGTCCAAAGTACCCCTTAATAATTAGGAACTCTAAGAAAAAGACAATCGGCTGTTGAAGGTTATAAAGGGCATGTAACAAGAACCCAGATAAGATAATCGGGAAAGCGCAGTCTTCGCCGTCGTTTACTGGGAGGCCAATTAGTATAAACTGACTTGTTAGCCAAGTGAGACCAAGCCAGAGACGCACATGCACACTAATGCTTAAAAACGATTTTATGTGCTTATTTTGAAAAGTACTGAAAGTGATTTTTTGTCATACAATTTCATAAACCCATTTTTCAAAACCCCTAAGCTTTTATTGTCATATTTTCAGAAGCACTTTGATCATTCAAAAGTTTTTTGTTTTTCTTTTTTTTTAATTTTTTTTTAACTTGAAGCTATTTGTGGATGCAAATTTCCGTCGTTTCTTTCTTTGATGGAAAAACATTAGCAAAGTAATAACACTTAATATTAAGATCAAAAGTCTCATGCGCCCATTATGAATAGGGGCTTTGGCCGAAGAATCTCCGATGTCAAAGCTAAAATTCTGAAAAGAATGTGTTTGAGTGTTTGTGGGTAGCAAAAAGCCTTTTTAGGGGTAGCTAAAGTTTACTTAATTTTTGGAGATAAAGTGTGTATTTATAGGAGTGGAGAGGAGTACGAGCCAACCTTCTAGGGTTTAGGGATGGTCGGCCCTAAGGTGGAATTTAGGTGGGAATATTTCAAGATATTTGTGTAAATAAATATGTTGTAGTAATTGAGTAAATATTCTAAATAAATGGAATTAGGTTTACATACTTGAAGAGGTTTTCTTTAATTAATAATGTATTTATGATAAGAATAAGGATTATTCTATCATAAATACATTTGACTTTTTCTACGGGCACGGGTGCCTTGAGCAGTCGTTGATCTCTACCTGCTATACCTCAGCTGCGCGTGGTAAATTAGACTGCTCCCTACTCATTTAATAGGGGCAGTCTTGTCTTTCTTGGGGGAATAATCCACGTGTCAACTCCATGATTTTTAGGATTATTTTTTGCTCCACATTTTTGTATTGTGTGATTAATCTAACTTAATTTGTAGCATTATAGATGTAATTTAGCTAAAATTAGTTTTGAAAAGGCAAGCAACGTTTTTTTCCTTTTGTAGCTACTTAGGTGACTAAAGGGCTCATGGTCCACCTTAGATAACAGTTGTTGGTAATCCCTCGCAAATTGCGATGATGTTAATGTGACATTGATGCAAGATTAGGGTTGCATGGTTAAGATTTTGCCAGACACTGACCCAGCTCACAAACGAGGTTAAATTTACTTGCAACGGGTTGTATTTCCCCTTGTGTACATCGCTTGCTCACGAATTGCATTAATGTGACACAAACACCATGTGATTGCAGTAATGATACGATGGGGTTATGTTATTTTCGAAGAGGACCACCATGAAGAAAGCCACAAACAGAAATGGACATGAGAAAATGGGTTTGCGATTTTCAGCTCGATTTTGTAATAAGAACTCCAAAAGTTTGGGCTCTAATTTGATACTCGAGCTAACTCAGCTTGACCATCCTTCAACCGAGCCTAAATCTAAATGACTTTAGGTAATCAACTAAAGGACAGTAACGTTCTAAAATTCATAGGATTAATCCCGTTTAGTGAAACAAGACTTTGTTATTGCTATTGTGAATCTACCAAAGGGAGTATTCGATATTGAATTAGTTGGTCAGGCCTTAACTAACTGAGAAATTCATCCAAGCCAATACAATATATTGAAATAATATTATGAACCAATCATAGCAATGAAGCAAATTACAAAGTTAACTTTCAATGTTTTGCACAATCGTTACAAATTAGAGACAGATAGCGAAAGGTGAGCTAGGCCAGTCGCTATGTTCGTCCATTTTTGCACCTAAGTTCGAATTTTGGTAACTAGGAAAATGTTCTTATTTATTATCAAGTCCATAATATTATTAATTAATTTCATAAAGTTTGGTCAGAAGGCGAGGTGTGAGGAGGACATTCAGTGGAGTGGCCTTCATGTTGGTTATTCCAAAACTCTCAGTCATAATCAACGGGTTCATCTGACGTCGTTTCAATTTCAAACCCATGCAGGAGTTGAGCCACCGTTAGTTGAACAACTTGAAGAGCCAGAGAGACTCCAGGGCACATTCTTCTACCACTTCCAAATGGTATGAATTCAAAATTCTGTCCCCTAACGTCAAAATACCTCTGAGCTGTAAAAAACCTTTATGGTTGGAATTGGCTAGGATCGATTGAGCCAGACATTCGGGTCTCGCTGAATCTTTGAAATATTGATGAGAAGACGAGTGCCTGCTTTCACATGGTAGCTTCCTACGGTGCAGTCCTCCCTGCATTCATGTGGGATTGCGAGTGGCGAAGGAGGATATAAACGTAAAGTTTCTTTGATAACTGCTTGGAGATAGACCAAGTTTTTCACGTCTGATTCTTTCACTTGCCTTTCCCTACCAACCTGTTTGTCTAGTTCTTCTTGAGCCTTCCTCAAGGCTTCACGGTTGTTCAGTAGTAAAGAAAGAAACCACGTTAAGGTCGCTATTGTGGGATCCGTCCCTCCTAGAATAGCCGTCTGCAAGCACATAAATATTTTTTTTTATTGTGATCGTCACATCTTTACATATGCAAATCTAACATTTGCACGTAAAAATAAAGTTTGGTTCTTTTCAAATTTATAGGTTAGGTCTCATACGTACCAGGCAAGTAGCTTTGTTAATTGTATTAGAAGAAGGACTAGTGGAAGGTTGAAACTCTTTTGTAGTGTCATCAAGAATTGAAATCATCGTGTGCATGAAATCATGCTCACCATCCTTCGCACTTCCTGAAGCAGTACTACTTGATCTCTTTTGCTTGTGTTCTTCCAACCATCCTTGAAGTGCACCATCAAGAACTTTTGCTGTCTGCTTCATCGCCTTCTCACTCCCACCAAAATCAAACCACCTAAGAAACGGAACTTTATCCGCGATCACAAACTCACTACTCAGCTTCAAAAAATCCCCCAACGCCTTTTGACACCTTTCGTTCTCTTCTTTCTCATGCAACGTAGTTGCACCATGGAATCGCTTCCCTACAACTATCCTAAACATATATAACGTTCAAAGCCACGTCCCCAAACCACCTATTCATCTCCACCATCACTTTGTTACATTTATTCTCCTTCCACAAATCATATACACGTTTTATACAAGCCTTCACCTCGGATCGATTCACGGACGTGCTTGAGCTACTCCAGCTGATGGTTCGAGAGCAGATGTCATCTTGCGCACATGGCGCCAGTAAGGGCCATAGGGGCTTGAACCAAACATGGCATTGTTGTAGCCCATAATCTCTAGACCTAAGACCTTTGGGCGGTCGGCGAATGCTATATCATGAGCGGTCAGGCACTCTTTGGCCATGTCCCAGCTGCTTACAACGAGAGTTGGGTGCACACCCAACTTGATTGTGAAGAGCGGCCCGTACTTGTTTGCTATGTCGCCCAAGGTTATGTGGGGTGGTTGGGGTCCTCCTAAGAGGGGAAGGTGCCCTATGAATGGCCATGCACCCGCTGCTTCTGGGGGTACCATTTTCTTGGTTATGTTTTTCTGAAAGTTCTTTGACAAGATCCACAACATAGACACAACAAATAGTAGAAAGGCAAAAATTGTAGTTGGACCAAAAGTGGGAAACGGAAGAGGGTTCTTCATCTCCATCCTTGGGGCAGGAATAATTTGGATGGGAGATACAACTGAATTTTGGGAACTTATATAGGAACAAACTCTTTGTTTGTTGGCCAATGGCTTATAGCTCAGTCGATTAATTAGAGCTTTAATATTTATACTCGAGGTCCTGTATATGAATCGATAGTGAGGTCCTGGCCCTTCCTTCGTTTTCCTTTGTTTTTATGGCAATTTCATATCCCTGTCTTTTTATGTTTTTATTTCTATTTACTTTTGTTTGCACCAAATTCCAATTGTTTTTTAATTTGAGTCATGATCATTTAATCATAATACATGTTGCTTTTGAAAACTTTCAATCTTCGTATAAATTTGCTATACAACAATAGCTCAATAATTAAAACAGCAACTAGGGACCGAGGTTTTCCTCCAGATTTGTACACATAAAATGAGGGATGGCATATCTACCATTAGGATTAGGGATGGCATGTCTACCATTAGGATTAGGGATGGCATGTCTACTATTTAGGTAAGGGTTCGGCGTTGAAGAAAGAATTTCAAACTTAATAATGTAATATAAAGTTATGACTAAATAATAGACGAAAAATATAAAATATAGTTTGTAGATAAATTTTCAGATGAAATCACTGACAAAACCCAAGTCCAGAGATTTCTAGCTAGGATATATATAAACATGCATACATTCATCAAAATGAAACAAAAAAATTATAGCACCAAAACATGGCTACTTTCTTCAAAACCAAAATAGTAGATACTAGGCTTAATAACATTAATAAAATTCTTCGATTAAACTTGACATGGATACATTCTCAAAAAAATTATAGCACCAAAACATGGCTACATTCTTCAAAACCAAAATAATAGATACTAGGCTTAATAACATTAATAAAATTCTTCGATTAAACTTGACATGGATACATTCTAAGAAATAATGTACCCTTATAAGTTTAAAAAATGGATTAAAAAAACATTGAATGGATTTTGTATTAAAAAAAAAGGTTATATTTATATTGAAAAAAAAAAAGGTACTATTTTACATATAACAAATTGGTATATTTAAGAATGAGTATATTTAAGATTAAAAAAATTGAAATATTATATAAATGGGTACTTTTGAGATAAAAAAAAATATTGAAAATTCTTTTCATAAAAATTAATGAGCACAAATTTATTTTTATTTTATTTATTATTTTTAAAATGTTTTGAATTGAAAATTAATTAAGAGTTTGCAAAGGTGTGAGTATCAAAACCTAATTCAATTACTAATTTTTTTTTTTTTAAAGTTATGTAACTAACTTATTAATACATTAATGATAGGAACTTCAATCAAAATCTGAAACCTAATAAGGTTTCAGTCAATGAATATTAGTAAATAGGGACTGGATACTAATTTTTCCTAAAATATATGTAATATATCAACCTAACTAAAACAACCACCGCATCACAGATTTGGATTTGTTACAAAATAATATTGGAAGATTTGATAAAATGATATCATATAGCATTCTGTATATAAGCTTTCATAACAAAATACCCAAAATAACTACACACTTGTATAAAAACCACATGGCTTGTGGTAGATTGTGAATCACAGTGGTTAATATATCCACGGTATAAATAAGAATAAAGGTGGTCTGAAAATAGTTACCGCACACTGGGTTAACAAGATATGTTTTCATATCTGTGCTAAGATTTCAAACCCGCATGCCCCTCAAGAAGATTATATACTCCCACCTCTCCTCTCTAATTTCTTTCTCTTCTGTCCCTTCTCATTCCTTCTAAGTAAGATGATGGTGTCAATTTATAAGCTAGAAAGAATACAAGAGCAGCCGCCATCTCCAGTCTAGAAAGATTACAAAGGCAGCTGCCACCTCCAGTTATGAAAGGTGCTTACAAGAACCTGAAAACTCATTCCAATGGTTGCAGTGGATAGCTATTAAAAACAAAGACATAGGAGACCAAATGCGAAAAACAATTCTTAGTTGTATAGTAAAATTGTATGCTCACATATTTATTTTGCAATCTTTATTCGTAGAGTGAATTATGAAGCACATTTTACATCACAATTAGCATATCTAGTATGCATATTGAAGATTATTAGGTATAAAAGAGGATATATCCATTATTAGTATCTCTCGCTTCACACTTCTGGATTAGTGTGCATTATATTCATAAACAGTTGGAGACAAGCGAGGTTTGATGAGGACTTGAAGCGGGCTGGATTTCACGTTCGAAAGCCCGAGGCTCCCAGTCATATCAACGGCTGCATTTTCTGAAGTTGAGATGCAAAAGCATGCAGAAAACTAGCCAAGGCTAACTGTATGACATGAATAGCAAAACCCATTCCAGGGCATGCTCTTCTACCACCACCAAAAGGGATGATCTCAAAATTGTGACCCTTCACATCGACATCCTCGTGGGTGGTGAGAAATCTCTCCGGCTTAAACTCCATAAGATCAGCCCAAACTCGGGGGTCAGTTTGGATCTTCCCAACGTTCATTACCAGCCAAGTATCCTTTGGTACATGATATCCTCCTACAGTGCAGTTCTCACCGAATTTTCTTAGGCCCGAGCGGCGCAGGCGGGCACAAACGCAGTGATTCTTTGAAAATGGCTTGCAGAGACACCAGGTTACTAATGTCTGATTCATTCACTAGCCTCTCAATACCAACATGCTTGTCTAGTTCTTCTTGAGTTTTCACCAAGGTGTGTCGGTTGTTCAAAAGTAGCGAGAGTGCCCATGTCATAGCCAAGAACATCTGCTCCGTCAAGGACCAAAAGCATTACATGCACCCATGAAATCTTGCTCTTGGCCTTGTGTTCTTCTCTGCTTGTGCTCCTCCAACCAACCCGTAACTCCAACCAATCCGTAACTATACTATCTAGTTCTTTTGCCGTTCTTCTCATAGCCTTCTCGTGCCCGCCTATATCCAACCACCTTAGCCACGGAACAGCGTCCCCCAACACAATGAATCCCAGGTAATGGAACATATTGCTCATGGCGATTTGGCACCGCCGTGCCTCCTTTTGGTTGCTCAAACTATCATTTGCAACGCTGAAGTAACACTTTCCAGCGACCATGCGAAACACCACGTTTAGCGTCAAATCCCCCAACCACTCCTTCATCTCCACCAAAACATCCCCCGAGCCTTTTTTTCTTTTGATCCACAACTTGCACGGCTCTTTTTGTTGAAATTTTTAAGATGGACGGGCCCAAAGACCACTCTAACGACACCAATGTTGTCCTCAACTTTACCATTTGGCCAATCTGTCACGTGTGAAATTTTACCACAAAAAGTGTTAGAGTGGGTTAATCATATTTAAACCCATGGATTTCTTTTTCACCCACCGATGTGGGATTTTAATATTCCCCCTCACTTGTAACTCCATTTAGTAGTTCATATGTGGAGATCTATACATCGGCTATTGAAACTCAGAGGTGCCGACTCTATGTTAAGAGTCCTGGCTTGTTTCTTTCTTGGTGACATGGTTCACACGTGGAGATACCATGACTCTGATACCATGTTGAAATTTTTTAGATTGACAGATACGGAGGGGCACTCGATACTTCTATATTAAAAGTTCTGACTTGTTTCCCCCTCACGTGTAACCCCATTTAGTGGGGTAATCATATTTAAACTCATGGATTTCTTTTTCATCACCGATGTTGGATTTTAAAACTTTTAAACTCATCTCCACTTCGGAGACTTGAACATGTTTGAGCATCTCCAGCCTGCTGTTTGAGAGTAGCTCAGGGGCTGCAATTTTCCGTATTTCACGCCAGTGCGGACCATAGGGGCTAAATGGCACCATGGCTTGGTTATAGCTCAAGTGTTCAATGCCTACGGTTGTGGGCTGGAAGGAAACGGCCAAGTCATTGGTGGTGAAGCACTCCTTCACCGCCTCCCAGTTATTTACCACGAGGGCGGATTTTAAGGCTGATGTTGATGGAGCAGATGGGTCCATACTTCTCCACCAAACCTCCCAAAACTATATGAGGAAGCACGGGTCCTGCCAACAGGTGAATGTGACCTAACAGAGGCCATCCACCCACGACTTTCGGCGCATTGGGACCCCAGGCATCAGCTCTAAACTGCCTAGTTATGATCATGTAGGAAAGCACAAGTATGGAAAAGATTCCAGCTATGGAAGTATTTAGGTATGGGAGATGGAAATCCATTGTTGCTTGAAGGATAAGCTATCTGTGGCTTTTTGAATTTGGCTAATCCTAAAACTTCTTTATATTGTATTGTTTCTTTGTATCCATCAATAATAATATCTTTACATTACATTACAATGGATTGACTAGTTCTGTAATTCAATTTTCGTAGTATCGTTAAAGGTTAAGTAGATCACTTAATACTAATATAGATTTTGGGTTAAAGAAATGTGACTAATTGAAATTAAATGACTTGCACAAAAACTGCTGACCACCGTATCAAAACTATAGAAGCTTATCGCCACATAATTCTAATGCATTATTGTTGTCAAAAGTGGAAAAGTAACTTCTTTATAATAAATAACATGGAGCAGAGGAAATGTTAAAAGATCTACAATGCTATATACAATAGTAACTGGTTTTACTTCCAATACTTTGTGATAAAACTTCTATATTTGTGATGTGCATATATCGTAAGATGCAAGTTGACTAAATTCTTGAGTAACTGATCCTTCACTTGAATATCAATGACTTGTTAATCAAATCACTTAATTCTTGAGTAACTTATTATTTAAGTAATTGATATTCAAGTGAAGGATCAATTATCACACCACAATAGATTCGGGGCTAAAAGATTGCGTAATACTAGGGAGACCATCAAATGATGCGGTTGTTGATGATTAGATTATTACTTAAGTGTTGATTAACGTGATTATTTTTTATTGGTGACATCATTTGTTTGCAAACTGGGTTTAAAAATTTAGTCTACTTAGCATTACCCTAAAAGATTTGATGGCTAACGTGGAGACAGTGAACCGTCATTTAAAATATTGAGGCGCGGCCGGAAGGATCGATCGGAAACCAAATTAAACGACTTTCAGGAGCGAAGAATTTTTATCAATTTGTTTTTGAACATTTATCATTTAACTAAGCTTATCACAGACATATTTCTTAATATTTAAATAAACTATCCATCAAATTTGTGTTTAATATGTATGAGATTCGAAAGTGTGAAAATGATTTCACTGATAGTAACATCCAACATAGCTAACGGTTAAAATTCAATAAACTTACTTTAAAATAGAACTGAAAGGACCAAAAAACAAAAAAAAAAGAAATGAATGGACTAAAAATATAAATTAAAAGCAGCACTCCAACAATTTTAAGTTTTATAAATAAACTATTTAAGAACCAACCGAGAAAAAATATGTTTACTTCCTTTTTAAATTACTGAGTTTGAAGTATTATTTCAAAATTTTAATGTTATCAAGAACTTATAAGTGTGAAATGTCCAAAAACAATGCAAATGTAGCAGATTATGAACAGTACAATGGCGACAAGATTCAAAGCAAATTCTTGTCCAACAAGCATGGGATATATTACTTGTAATTGGACGTAAAGTACAACCTGCAATTTTTTTCAAAGATTACATAGCCCACGCTAACTGAAATAACTCATAACAACGAAATTAAATTAAAGTCACGTAAACCTAGTTTTTTAAATGAATGTGATAATCAAAAAGCGATCAAAGCAAATTCAAATTGAAATGATGAACAAGTCAATAATACTGAATATACCTGAGCTCAATAATTGACCGGACTCTGCGTTGGTGGTGGTGCTTAATTCAGAATTTCTGAATCAGAAATCATCATCACCATCTCTGTCTGTAGTTTTGTCCAGACTCCAATCGCATTTTCGGAGTCAAAGACGGTCCGCATCACCCATCTTTTTCTTCATTTTCCATTTTTTTCACTGCCCGTCGGTCGTTGAATGGACTGCTCAGATTTTAAATATGATCTTTCTTTTTTTGTTCAAATATTTTTTATGGGCCCCTTTGTTGATAGATTCATACCGGCTTATATAATTTGACATGCAAGGCCCAATATTGGGATAATTCAGGCTTAGTTCTGTACCATTCTACCTCTTTTACAAATGGCTATTTCCAAACTTATAAAGCCTAACCCATGATAAAGGCGGTGGTACAAGCTATTCCGGCCTATTCGATGAATTTATTTACATTTCTTGTGTGTCTATTACGAGTTGGATGCTCTGATCTCTGGATTCTGGTGGGGACCGAAAGGTGAGGAAAGGAAAATACATTGGATGGCTAGGGAAACTCTCGGCCTCCCAAAGTAAGGGAGGATTGGGTTTCAGGAACTTTCAGGAATTGAATGATGCTCTCCTTGCGAAACAGTGTTGGCGCCTCATCCAAGATCCTATGTCCCTATGGGCTAGAGTTTTAAAGGCAAGATATTTTCCCCATTGTTCGTTTCTTGATGCTAAAAGAGGAAGTCATGCTGCCTAGGTGTGGTCTAGCTTGTTGGTGGGCAGAGCCAGAGACCTTCTGGTGGGGGAAGTGCATTGGCAAATCATGGGTGGAAGGGACGTGCATGTCTAGGTCGATAAATGGATCCCCTCCCTTCCCATGGGACATCCTGTGCCGAGGGGTGAAGTTGCGATGTTGAGAAATACCCGAGTTGAGTTGCTAATGTGTACAAATAACAAATCTTAGGATATTGATTTTCTTATGGCCTTTTTATCAACAAAGGAGATGAATGCTATTCGGGACACAGTGATTAGTGATACTTCTAAAATGGACAGGCTGGTTTGGCCATTTGATAACCGCGGGCGATAAATGGTGAAATCAGGGTACCATTGGGTACATTCGATGGTGCACGGTCCTGAAGGTCAGCATTTATCCCATGGTAGGCAATTACTGGAACATGTTTGGAAAGTATTTAGAAGTTGAACATTCCTCCAAAGCTTCGGTACTTCATGTGGAAGACTCTTCACCGGGCCTTGCCCACGATGGCTGATCTCTTTAGGAGAAAGTCATCCCATTCACCAATTTGCCCTATCTACCATTCCGATGAAGAAACTATTGAGCATATTCTCCTCCAATGCCCTTGGGTGGGAGCTATTTGGTTTGAGGGAACACTAAGCTATAGAGTTGACAGGGAAGGTATCTCGTCTTGGGCGTAATAGTTTGAAGCAATCATCAACTCCAATCGATGGGCTGCCTAGGATAAGGATTGGCATCTCTCCCATGTTATCTTCACGTGTTGGCATATTTGGAAGGCGAAGTGCAACTTCCTCTTTAACCAATGCATTATCAATCCAGCACAGATCATTTTCGCTATTTCTAATGTTGTGGGGGCGTTTCTTGAGGCGAAACGGTTAGGAGGGGTAATGCTAGCCGTGACCTTTGTGGTACGTAGGAAGGAAACAAGATGGTCTCCGCCAACCTCCCCCTTCATTAAAACTAATGTGGATGCAAGCTGGGCCGTGTCTAATGGATTGGGATTTGTGGGGCTAATTGCTCGAGATGATGAGGGCAAGTTTTTGGCTGCCCGCAGGCAAGCAGCAGGCAATCGTGGCTAGATGTGCTGGTCAAGCTAAAGCCTTAGCACTTTTGTATGGTTGTGAACTTGGCATCTCACAGGGATACAATCGGGTCATCTTGGAATCTAATTCTCTTAAGTCGATTTCTTGTTTGAATGATTTGCTGAAGAATGGCAGCTGGAGGCTACAAATTTCCAGTTTACCAAAAAAAAAAAAACACTTATAAAACCTAACAAGTTTCTTGGACTTGCGATTTATAACAATTCTCAATGTCCTCACATGTTGCGTTAAGTGTATCAATAGATTCAATGATGGTTTTGAAACCATGTGCTAATTTGGGTCCAAACACATTTTTCTCGAGTGTTGCTTTCAATCTTAGTGTCATGAGATGATTTGAGTGAAAGAGAGAATAGGAGAGACATCGTTGGAGGCTACTAGCAGCCAATATTTGTGTTTGGTTATGTGGGAAAATTGTGAATAAATCTGACTTCTTAACCAAAATTGTTCACTGAGTCGGACGCTAGTTCAATTAAGTTCTTATATGTGCCTTGAATTAGCAATGACATAAAATTTAGTGGAACTTTGCGTGTAATTGCCTAAAATGTAAATGAAAGAGAAATGGAAACTAAATAAGGAAACATAATGTAATCATTTCATAATGAAGTCAAACTACAGCGTTTATAAAAGTAAAATCTAGGCTGATAAGCCGAGCTACATGACTTGAAATGTGAATTGACTGGAAATGTAAAGAAAGCAATAAAACTTTAGCAAGATTCAGGCCATAAAGGGCAAGATAATTATAGAAGAGTCCACTGAGATCACTGATATTGGACTGAACTTAGTACAAAACATGTGTCTTATAGATGAAATCACAGTGGTTGGAATTGCACGTCAACTAAATCATACCACAGGGTGGCAAAACTGTAAAAGTTTTAGATCTTAGGGACCGTAGGCAATCTTTGCTTCAAAGGAAGACTTTGAGATTCTAGTTGAAGAGGTAGAGGTTTTGCTAAAGAGCAATTGGGTTTTTAAAAATCAATTGGGTTGATTGAAGAATCACTCAAGTTTTTGTATAATCATAAAGAGATTTTGACGAAGGTACTGAGATTGAAGGCCTGTGACCCTATATATTAGCAATGGAGAAGGAGTAACGTCGATCTTATCGCTGAGTTGGAGCATGGGAAGATCTCACGAGTGGCCCTGCACAGAAAACCATTTTTAACATATGAAACTTGTCAATTTATTATATCGAAGCTAGCAAAGCTTTTCGAGAATCAGTTCTTTAGAGCCAATGCAAATTTTCACGAGTGGCCTAGCACAAGAAACCAATATCCATATCTGAAATTGGTCAATTTATTATATCAAAACTAACACAACTTTTCGAGAGCACGATCATCATTCATTCATTAGGAGTGATACATTCATTTCCCTTAAGCTGGAGTTAGGGTAACTTTTCGAAACCCAACTTAAGGAGGCAAGTTCAACCAGTAAAACGAGCCCATAATGTGTTGAAAGAATAGTTTACTCTGATACCATTATAAACTTTTAGGCTCATCATGGTCTACCACCAACATTATCAATATTGTCCCAACTTAACCATTTATTACGAGGTGCTGAGTTTTATCGCATAAAGTACTGGTTATACTGGAAGCAAAAATCCCCATATATTATTTGCATATTATTTTGTCATATACCCGATGTGAAATTCTATTCTCCAACAATTTGACTTAAGGATATAATTCATTTCCTGGTTTGGGTTTGGGTTCTAAACATGCCTTATCCCTTAAAGTCTTTCACTTGTGTTCTTTGTATTTTCGACTTTAGGAATAGCTCAGTCCTTTTTATTAAAAGGGTGTTCGGTGACTGACTTATTCCATATTTAGTTTAAGTTTATTACGATAATTGTTAGTTTCATCTCTATATAGTCTCTGTATCAGTTTCGTATTGTTTATTAATTGCTTTAAGGGTAGTCCTTCTCCACGGCGCTTAAAATCTGATAATGATCCATTTGCCCTAGGGTCGGTTAAACAATCGAACTCATAAGAAATTCATGTCAGAGACTCCTCCTAGCAACCATCCCCGAATTGCATGAAGGTGTTCTTGTACGAAGGCACCATGACTATATAATCGGCAGCGATTTATGCCCATGAGAGCATGTTAAGGATAAATTAGATAGTTTATATTATACCATGCATTTCCCTCTTAAATTTCTGATTAAAAAGAGACAAAATTCAGAGAAACATGGAATCGAAAGTTACATGAAGAGTGATTGATATTGCACATTAGATATTTTCTTTCTCGACGTCTGCCTAAAAATTAAGATATATTAACTCTAGTGTTTAATTAAGTAACACTTGATTAATTTTGAAGCTTAATTAGCTAGCTGGGGTAATTAGGTCATTTGCAGGTTGAGGCTATTGAGCACAGTCCACTCGCCACTTGGCCTTCCAAGAGTGAACTCTAGATTAAGGTACATATCCGACGATGCCAAGGAGCTACAATCCAACATCGGCCTCTCCTTCATGCTTTGGTCATACACATGGCGGCCTGAGTCCTCTTCTTCAACCTATATATCAAATATAAATAAACTGTTATATATACACACACACACACACACACACACACAAATTTATGTAAAATTTTGATATAGTAGTTTTGCTGATTTTCGCATACCTTGGTGCCATTTGAAGGTGGGGAATGAGAATATGTCAAACCATGTCCATGTCTTAAATTAGAGCTTCCATTCATCTCCGTCGAAGAAGGCCATGAACCTCTGCTCACAAAATTATAACATTCGTGTCAAAGGATAATTACACAAACATGAGTTATGTCAGTTAAAACAATATATATGTTGTCCTAAATTTAAAGTTGATTTATTCTTCATTTAAATCAAAGTAATTTACGATATATGTTTGTTATTAAAAAAAAAAAACATATATACAATAATTATAAAACTAAAGGCACTTATTTATTGAACTTTTATTGGTGATTCTGCCCTACCTTAGACCTGGCAAACGGGTCGTGTCTGTCGTGTTCGTGTCGTTTTCGTGTAACACCTGTTATCTTAACGGGTCGTGTCGTGTCACACCCGTTATCTTAACGGGTCCTTAACAGGTCGTGTCACTTTACCCAACGGGTAAAGTGACCCGACCCGTTATGACCCGTTATGACCCGTTAAGAAAAAAATATATTTTTTTAAAAATTTGCACATACCACACATTGCGACATAAATATTACTTGAAAACATTAAAACATTTCTCGTTCAAGTACTATATCTACACTCGAAAATGAAAGCCTAATAAAAAAAATAATACATACACTACTAATCTATTACAAATATTAAATGTACAAGGATAAAGAGTTTTTGTTTTTAAGATTGACTAACACTTAGAGTTTATTTATACTTTTATTAAGTATAACATAAGATTTTGTGGTATCCACTTGTGTAAATATTTTAAATTGAAGATCGAATTCATTCATTGTATTCATATAGGGTCAAGGAGTGTAGTTATAAAAAATCATCAAAATCGGAGTTAAAATAACCGTTAAATCGTGATTTTTCGTTTATAACCGTTGAAAAGCTTTGTCCCGTTACTTGATCTCTGAATGTTTTTTTTTTGTGATTTTTTGCTGATGTGATCTCCAAGCATATACAAACAATTTTGACGGTTTGGATCGTTGAAATTAGTTTTGGAGAATTCGTAAAACGATAGATTGACTAACACTTAGAGTTTATTTATACTTTTATTAAGTATAACATAAGATTTTGTGGTATCCACTTGTGTAAATATTTTAAATTGAAGATCGAATTCATTCATTGTATTCATATAGGGTCAAGGAGTGTAGTTATAAAAAATCATCAAAATCGGAGTTAAAATAACCGTTAAATCGTGATTTTTCATTTATAACCGTTGAAAAGCTTTGTCCCGTTACTTGATCTCTGAATGTTTTTTTTTTTTTGTGATTTTTTGCTGATGTGATCTCCAAGCATATACAAACAATTTTGACGGTTTGGATCGTTGAAATTAGTTTTGGAGAATTCGTAAAACGATAGATTGACTAACGCTTAGAGTTTATTTATACTTTTATTAAGTATAACATAAGATTTTGTGGTATCCACTTGTGTAAATATTTTAAATTGAAGATCGAATTCATTCATTGTATTCATATAGGGTCAAGGAGTGTGTAGTTATAAAAAATCATCAAAATCGGAGTTAAAATAACCGTTAAATCGTGATTTTTCGTTTATAACCGTTGAAAAGCTTTGTCCCGTTACTTGATCTCTGAATGTTTTTTTTTTGTGATTTTTTGCTGATGTGATCTCCAAGCATATACAAACAATTTTGACGGTTTGGATCATTGAAATTAGTTTTGGAGAATTCGTAAAACGATAGATTGACTAACACTTAGAGTTTATTTATACTTTTATTAAGTATAACATAAGATTTTGTGGTATCCACTTGTGTAAATATTTTAAATTGAAGATCGAATTCATTCATTGTATTCATATAGGGTCAAGGAGTGTAGTTATAAAAAATCATCAAAATCGGAGTTAAAATAACCGTTAAATCGTAATTTTTCGTTTATAACCGTTGAAAAGCTTTGTCCCGTTACTTGATCTCTGAATGTTTTTTTTTTGTGATTTTTTGCTGATGTGATCTCCAAGCATATACAAACAATTTTGACGGTTTGGATCGTTGAAATTAGTTTTGGAGAATTCGTAAAACGATAGATTGACTAACACTTAGAGTTTATTTATACTTTTATTAAGTATAACATAAGATTTTGTGGTATCCACTTGTGTAAATATTTTAAATTGAAGATCGAATTCAGTCATTGTATTCATATAGGGTCAAGGAGTGTAGTTATAAAAAATCATCAAAATCGGAGTTAAAATAACCGTTAAATCGTGATTTTTCGTTTATAACCGTTGAAAAGCTTTGTCCCGTTACTTGATCTCTGAATGTTTTTTTTTTGTGATTTTTTGCTGATGTGATCTCCAAGCATATACAAACAATTTTGACGGTTTGGATCATTGAAATTAGTTTTGGAGAATTCGTAAAACGATAGATTGACTAACACTTAGAGTTTATTTATACTTTTATTAAGTATAACATAAGATTTTGTGGTATCCACTTGTGTAAATATTTTAAATTGAAGATCGAATTCATTCATTGTATTCATATAGGGTCAAGGAGTGTAGTTATAAAAAATCATCAAAATCGGAGTTAAAATAACCGTTAAATCGTGATTTTTCGTTTATAACCGTTGAAAAGCTTTGTCCCGTTACTTGATCTCTGAATGTTTTTTTTTTGTGATTTTTTGCTGATGTGATCTCCAAGCATATACAAACAATTTTGACGGTTTGGATCGTTGAAATTAGTTTTGGAGAATTCGTAAAACGATAGATTGACTAACGCTTAGAGTTTATTTATACTTTTATTAAGTATAACATAAGATTTTGTGGTATCCACTTGTGTAAATATTTTAAATTGAAGATCGAATTCATTCATTGTATTCATATAGGGTCAAGGAGTGTAGTTATAAAAAATCATCAAAATCGGAGTTAAAATAACCGTTAAATCGTGATTTTTCGTTTATAACCGTTGAAAAGCTTTGTCCCGTTACTTGATCTCTGAATGTTTTTTTTTTGTGATTTTTTGCTGATGTGATCTCCAAGCATATACAAACAATTTTGACGGTTTGGATCGTTGAAATTAGTTTTGGAGAATTCGTAAAACGATAGATTGACTAACGCTTAGAGTTTATTTATACTTTTATTAAGTATAACATAAGATTTTGTGGTATACACTTGTGTAAATATTTTAAATTGAAGATCAAATTCATTCATTGTATTCATATAGGGTCAAGGAGTGTAGTTATAAAAAATCATCAAAATCGGAGTTAAAATAACCGTTAAATCGTAATTTTTCGTTTATAACCGTTGAAAAGCTTTGTCCCGTTACTTGATCTCTGAATGTTTTTTTTTTGTGATTTTTTGCTGATGTGATCTCCAAGCATATACAAACAATTTTGACGGTTTGGATCGTTGAAATTAGTTTTGGAGAATTCGTAAAACGATAGATTGACTAACACTTAGAGTTTATTTATACTTTTATTAAGTATAACATAAGATTTTGTGGTATCCACTTGTGTAAATATTTTAAATTGAAGATCGAATTCATTCATTGTATTCATATAGGGTCAAGGAGTGTAGTTATAAAAAATCATCAAAATCGGAGTTAAAATAACCGTTAAATCGTGATTTTTCGTTTATAACCGTTGAAAAGCTTTGTCCCGTTACTTGATCTCTGAATGTTTTTTTTTTGTGATTTTTTGCTGATGTGATCTCCAAGCATATACAAACAATTTTGACGGTTTGGATCGTTGAAATTAGTTTTGGAGAATTCGTAAAACGATAGATTGACTAACACTTAGAGTTTATTTATACTTTTATTAAGTATAACATAAGATTTTGTGGTATCCACTTGTGTAAATATTTTAAATTGAAGATCGAATTCATTCATTGTATTCATATAGGGTCAAGGAGTGTAGTTATAAAAAATCATCAAAATCGGAGTTAAAATAACCGTTAAATCGTGATTTTTCGTTTATAACCGTTGAAAAGCTTTGTCCCGTTACTTGATCTCTGAATGTTTTTTTTTTGTGATTTTTTGCTGATGTGATCTCCAAGCATATACAAACAATTTTGACGGTTTGGATCGTTGAAATTAGTTTTGGAGAATTCGTAAAACGATAGATTGACTAACACTTAGAGTTTATTTATACTTTTATTAAGTATAACATAAGATTTTGCGGTATCCACTTGTGTAAATATTTTAAATTGAAGATCGAATTCGTTCATTGTATTCATATAGGGTCAATGAGTGTAGTTATAAAAAATCATCAAAATCGGAGTTAAAATAACCGTTAAATCGTGATTTTTCGTTTATAACCGTTGAAAAGCTTTGTCCCGTTACTTGATCTCTGAATGTTTTTTTTTTGTGATTTTTTGCTGATGTGATCTCCAAGCATATACAAACAATTTTGACGGTTTGGATCGTTGAAATTAGTTTTGGAGAATTCGTAAAACGATAGATTGACTAACACTTAGAGTTTATTTATACTTAGATTCACCACTTCTATTAATTTTCATTTTTCCCTCTCTTTTTTGTTTCCTTTTCAACTTTTTCTTATCATTTTCACTTTTCCCTCCAACATCTTTCCCTAATTGAATTCCCTCACTTTTTTGTTTTATTTTCAACTTTTCTTAACATTTTCATTTTCCCTCCATTTTTTTTTTTCAAAAAGGGCGGCAAGTTGGCAAATGGCAATGACAAGAAATTGATTATTGAAATTTGAGAATGGAAACAAATCACATATGAGTCCTGACGCATCAAATTTCAATGGATGCAAAATCATGCAAATATGCAATGCATGATCATGCATATTAAATTATTAATTAATAATTATTATAGTTTTTATAAAATTTAATATATATATATATATATAATTAGTATAGATAGACTTAATATTTTGGGGGTATAATTATTATAGTATATATAATTATTATAATTATTATAAATTTTATAGTTAATTTAATATATATATATTTATTATAATTTTTAGGGGTATAAAATTGTAAAATTAATGTATATAATTATTACAGTATTTTTTTAGGGTTATAAAATTATAAAAATAATATTATGCTTATCGTGTATCGTGTTTACCCACGTGTATACCCGACCCAACCCGTTATCTTAACAGGTGCTTATCGGGTTACCCGATAAGACCCGATTCGTTATCGTGTCGACCCAAACACCTGTTAATTTCGTGTCGTGTCGTGTCGGGTTATCGGGTCGTGTCAGAAATTGCCAGGTCTACCCTACCTAATGCAGTCAACAAAATGCACAGTCAAGCTACTTTGTAACCGGCAATTGATCGAGATCTAGCAACTTCAATTCTAAGCAAAGCAGGACTCAGTCGTCCAGTGCAACAACATTATTGCTCACTGCTGTACATAATGGAGTCAACAGAATGCATCGATTAGGCCAAGAGATTAGACATGGCTATCCCTAGCTAGCTAATCTATCCGAGGTCTTTGATTTCTTTGTGATTTGTATCAAAGATCACAACCGTCGGGTTTTAACAGCGTTGAGATTTGCAGTGAATTTATCTTGACTTTTTGTCGCACATTGAGATCATTTCCAACACAAATTCACAATCCAACGGATATGAGATGTGGAGCTCGTTGTAAAGGACAGGCGTGTTACCTACATGCCCATAAAAACCCTAGCCAATTAACTCCATGTTCATCAAATTCTAGGTGCTTTAAGACTTCAGCAATAAATATTGCTCTTCGCTATTTACAAAGACAGACATTATCTCTCCTCTTATTCTCGTTCCCTTCTCTTCCATCCTTTTATATATTATTTTTTATCTTATTATCTCTATAATAAAAATCAATATAAGATGTTAACATGGTTTAATCGTGACCATTCAAATAGGAAGAGAGATCAGGAGAGAGGGAATCCTCCTGCCAAAAGAAATTCTATCCCCAAGAGTACTAGCTTGTAAAAATCCGGGCATGCATATAAATTTGGGTTTTGAATCCTGTCTGGTATTTACCGTCCAGAGTTTAAGGATTAGAAAATTCAGATTTTTGGTTTGTGTTAAAGAGATATAGGAGCTCTTAGCTTGTATAGGGTACATGGGTCAGAGAATGAGTTAAAAGGATTGTTAAATACAATTTGGATGATCCGAATTGCTTGATCATTGATCCTTGATTTCCGAACAGTGAAATCTAGAGAAGATCTCTGTCCGTTAATTTTACTAATGCTTCCATTTATTAACCAAGTAATTAACTCGGTGGATTTTGCTTATTGGACGGACCTAAACTCTAAATCTATTCTAAGAGTAAATGCTTGGGAATTAAATTTGTAAATTAAATTTTGTAAATTAAATGACATAAAAGTTAATAATTGAATTATTACTTAAACGTTGATAAACGTACTCATTTATTATTGATGACACATAATTTAGTTTACAAAATTAGTCTCCCTAGAATTACTCTTATTCTAATTCTAACTCATTACTGCCCTTGATGACCACTTGAACTAAACTTAAAGGCTTAACTCCGTGTTTAGTATGCCAAAAAACAAAATTAAAACTAGAGAACTCACCTATTAATATTAGCTTTCTCACAAGATAATTGCCCATTTATTTGAAGTGCTGGATTAGTTCCTGGATTTTGATTCAAATCCATGTCTGTTTGCCCTTCATGACCTGCAACATTTACAATGGATTTACTCATTGCCCTGGATTTATCAGACACCAAGCAAATAATTCACATGCAATAACTAGCTCTCAACTACTGAAAGTCAGTCAAATTATATCCCGGCCCTCAACCAGTTTTGTTTTAGTTTGAGAGGACACAGTGGATCAAATGATCGAGTCTGTCCCACTCAGATCACCCAAAGCTCCCAAACAAAGAGAATAATGGAAAGATAAATAAACAATAATATGGGGTCCTTGTAAGATGAAGAGGGCCGGATCGAAAATCTAATTACCTGTTCCTTTATTGTCAGTGCTCTTCACTGTTCTATACATCTGCATGAAAACACCCAAACGAAAAAAAGAAGAAAAAATTAGAAAAAGGTCCACATTTGCTACGAGTACCCCTCTCTAGATGCCCTTTTGTCCTCACCCTTTTGTTCTCTTACCCCCACTACAAATGAATCGTACCCATATTGTAAAAATACATAACATGTTAAAAGGTACATTGGATATAACCACTCTTTGGAAATTTACAAAGAAGGACCAATTTCATTATTCGTAGGTTTGAAATCAAGCAAACTAAAACAAGATTGAGGACACATGAGTAAGCAGTGAAGCTATGCCCACCTGCAAGTGACTCTTCACGTGAGCAAGGGTTAGATCCTTGACATTCATCAATTCTAACACAGATTTTGGCGTTGCTCCTGCAGTCACATTTTAATTTATTAATGACATGAGAAACGAGAATTAACATTGCAATAATATGATTAATAATTAACTGTTTTAAAGGGTTTTCATCTCAGTTGGTATAGAGCGTTAAACCCTTTTACCCGAGGTCCTGATTTTGATTCCCCGCTCTCCCAGTATTACTTGTAATTGATTTTTTCTTGAAAATTAAAGAGAAATGTGTAGAAATTAAAAAGATTTGTTTATTACTTTCATGGCCGCCAAGAAGCTGCACTGCATGAACGAAATGGGCATGGAGGGTTGTAGTCCACCGCATTCTAGGAGCTCTGATGCTTCTTTTCACACCACCAACTGTTCTCGCGCTTCTCTTGAACTCGCGGCCGTATATTTGCGGGTGGTGGTGGTGGTGGTTGAAGTAATGGTTACTGTTGAAGTTGCTTGGCATTTGGAGGGCTGGAGGAAGAGGACTAGCCATATGGTGATGATGATCTTTCATTTCATCAAACCCTAAACTTAACTTTGGCTCCTCATCCGCCGAAGCAAGATTGTAACTGCTACTCCTTTCAAGGTGGTAGAAGCCATTTTCCTGACTCGAATCGCTTGCGCTGCTGCCGGAGTCGGTGGCTGAGCATCTGTCTGTACTGTAAAGTGCTTTTCTCGTTACTCCGATATCGTATGGAAGATCATCCGCAGATGATGGAGGGCTGATCTGTAAAGAGAGATCAGGCAAGGGTAAAGAAGTATTTTTCATCATGCTAGGGGTTTGAGCTTATAAGGTACACAGGGAGAAAAATGAATGACAATGGTGAAGGAAAAAGAAGAGAGATTCTTATAGCAAACAAGGAAAGAAGGGAAGAAAAGTGTAAATTAATAATATGAAAGAAAAGGGTTGAGAGGTATGATAATTATAGGGTCATGAGTGCCTTATGATTTGCATTGGGGTTGAGGAAGGATCAGAGATATAAACTAGAAAGTAGGTAGCCGGAGATAGGCTTTTCTAAGTAGGATCAAACCACTAGTCAGAGATAGAGAGAGAGAGAGAGAGAGAGAGAGAGAGAGAGAGGGAAATGGAGAAAGTGAGAGAGTTTTTTTGGGATGAAGGGATGCAGGAAAAGTTAGTGAAAAGTGGAAGTTGTGTATTTAAGAGAGAGTGCAAAGGGATCAGAGACCTTTCCTGCTTTCCAGTTTCTACACAGAGAGAGATAGAGAAGCCTGGTTTTTTTTGGTATTTTGATTGTTTTTTACGGTAGAGAATGAAAGGAGGTGCCGTGATATACTGGAGGTTTCTGCAAGGGTAGGGAGGGAATGGTTGGAATTCGAGAAAACAAATGGGGCACTGTTCAATGGAATATCGGAATTGACTCTCTCTCTCTCTCTCTTCCTCTGGGCTTTGATGGATAGATGTATGTATGGATGGATCGCGACGGATCGCGACCTATGCAACTTACTATTTATGTTAAGAAAATTAATGAAAAGAGTTTGAAAACTTTAAGTTTTAATCAAAATGACAAAAATGTTTTGTAAATCAATAGTATCATGAGTGACTTTTTAAAGTAAAAATATATTTTTCGTTAAAAATGAACAGTACCGATAATGTTTCGTTAAAACTCTCATACTATCAGATATTATTCTCGTTCAATTTTAATATTTTCCATAAACTAGAATATTTCCATTTTACTTCATGAACAAGGATTGACTGACCACCCCTTAAAATATCCCCCGTTCAAAGCTCCAGCTATGCCCTTATTCGTTTTGTTTCTTGCAGACGTGGCAATTACAATTATTAAGAAGCTTAATAACCTAAAATCATCCAATGCAAACAAACTCAAAGCATATTATTTATGTACTACATAGATGTGGCCATCTTAAGCTTCCATTACGGGGTGTAGTTTGTTGTCTCTGATCAAGTTCTGAGACATATGATTATGCATCGTGATTTTAGATTCCAAGTCCCCGATTCGAGATGCTCATAACTCGAAAACTAAACCTTTTTTCTCCTAGTCGTATTGGATTCGTTTTTACTAGAAAATAATAAACGTCTTTGTGTATCTTGCGTTATGTTTTGTTTTGAGAAATTTCTGTGTGATATTGAAAACACGATCATGAGCTATAATACGTGTTAGTATTTATCGACTTCAAAACCTAAAAATAAACTCGTTTTTCTCATGTATTACAACACTACAAACTGTTTGTATCACACAATAGTTTGTATCTTTCTAAGGCTAAGAGCCCAAGGCCAACCCTCTACTTAATCAACTCGATCAAACCGACTATACATTAATTGCCAGCTGATCTAGTACTGCAGCCTCTGCAATTATGCTCATAATATAATTGAAACCAGTTTTGAAAAAAGAGAACAATTTATGGTCTACATAGTCGCTGGTCCAAGTGGGCGATACCAGTTTGTCAATCATATCGAGCTGTACACGTCCGAACCCCACGAACAAATATCTTAGCTAATTGCTTAATTATCTATACATGATTAAATCATAGCTAATTAGAAATAAGGAGATGATGAAGAGCTAGAGTGAGGGAATATATATATATATGAATGAGTTGAAGCATAGAGGTGTCAGAGTGGCTGGGGCGTCCGGCGACACCAGGGTCGCAGACCCACATGCATTTCTTACTATTCAAGTTTTTCAAAGATTCCTCAGGCCACGCGCTCCACATATATCCTTTAGTTCAATCACTTTCCTACTAATAAAGGACAAACTAGGTGCACATTAGTTGGAGGGCAACATTGCTTTATTGGACGGCTAGAGAGAGTTTTTTTGGATTCGAGGGCAATATTGTTGCTTTTCCTCTTACCTTTCATCAACGATCGGAGATGTTCTTAGTGCAGTAGAACACATGATGGAGTGACTTGAAGGACATATCCTCTAGTTCATCAATCACATTCCTCCCAATTGTTATAGCTAAGATTTAAGCATTGTAAATTTGAATTTGGAGCTCCAATTTGAGTCGTGATAGGCCGTATTAAAAATAACTGTTGCCAGATCAAAAACATTGTATTGCTTTAAAATATCAACTTCTTAAACTTTTAAGGGTATATTAAAATTTTATTATTTTCAATATTTCATTTCCCATTGGGATTCCTAGCAAGTTTAAAGTTGAGATAGGGTATAGAGCCAACTTATATGAGTTAGGATTGTTATAATGTCATATTATTATTCATTCAATCTTTGAGGGTTTTCTCATGCTTGCTTTATGATGGATTCTAATCTTTCGTTCTTTATAATTATCGTTTGATTTCTTTTTTAGTGTCACATTGCTTCATGTAGGGTGCATTTCATTGTACATCTAATTGTTAACAAATTAGACATCATTTAGTAGTTGATATGTATCAAATAATGACACTTCATTATGAGTATCTTAAATATTATTTAAACTGTCGTTATGAAACTATTTTTCGTTCAATGTATCGTAAACGATCTCCAACATAACCAATTCTTTTCATAGAGATGATCCTTAAATGTCAATATAGAAAACGATCATTCGCGGTTATGACACATGCTCGAAAGAAATTCATTATCATCTTCAGATGAACAAGGAAGTTCAACTGTATCCTGTGTACCACAATATTGTTCGTCGACCAGCGCGTGTGGAAGCGAGAGCGTGTAGAAGGAAGTGGGTGAAGGTGAGGATGAAAATTTCAACGGCTAGTATTTGTCCGATCCACAGTCTTCGATCCTCCCCAGTATTCCCTCTCCGTGTCCAACTATTCCTTGGCCAAAACCCATCTGTCGAGCCCCATCCGCGCGTGGAATCCCAAAAAATTAAAATTAGAAAAATACATAAAACTCATCTCAGAGATCATATTCCTCGGCGTCAACATGGCTTCCCGTCACGTGACATATGGACGTGACTTTGTCTAGGCAATAGGCTCTTTCTTTGTTCTCTTCTATTGGTCTTTTATGCTTAATAATAAAAATAATATAATCTCAACTCATAATCCCATGACTTTCCAATTCTTTATTTACACGATTTGTTTAAATAATTAATTAATCGCGATTACAGAAACAACAAGATGGCTAGAAAACGTTAATCATTTGTTAATAGTTTTCGAAGCCACGGTCAGCGCCTGATGCGCTCTAGATTCTCCGGGAATAGGAAACTTTGCATCTCTCTCTAATTATTTTAGTATTAAACTAATTAATCAAATCAAATTAATAGTATATGTTTGCACATACCCCTTGATGAATCATGATCATATATTCTCAATCCTCATCTTGTTGGAAGTATTGAATAATAAGGTTGCCGGAGGGTAATATCCGGTCAATATGTCTCTGTATGGGTTCATTTGCAATGTTGTCAAATGCTTGGGGCCATGCCATATTATTCCTTGAGTTATATTCCATGTGTTTGTCTCATAACACCACCTCCCTACTCTCTCATATTAATTTTGTATTTTAATCTTCTGATCATATATATCCCTACATTTTAATTTATTCCTTTTTTGACAAGGACCCCCATTTGGTTCCACGTTAAGACAATGCACATCACTAGTATTTTCGTTTTTGATATCATTCGCCACCTAGCTACCTCAAATAATATATACCCTCCCTTGACTAAATATACAAGGGAACTATTGATACAATCATATATTTCTTCTCGTTATTAAGATTTTTCTCATTACCGGCATTATTTGACTAGAGAAATACTAATGACGGGATTTACCCATGTTAAACCACATACCGATACACAAGCAAGGGAGCACAATATGTACTTTTTTTTAACAAACTATATTATTCACACTAAGGGGGTGGGGATGGCTACGCCTCACAATGAGCTAGCAAAAATGTGGTTTAAATTCGTATTTGATGAGAATCGAACCTAAGACCTCTCATTTATAAGTAAAAAAGAATATCACTGGACCAAAGTACTTTGAATTCATGATTTTACATTTTGCATGCCTAGTTAATTGGCCTTAATATCCAGGACAAACCCTTAGACAAGAGACAGATAAACTACAAGCAATAGTACCCTTGCTAATTAACTAGAGATGCGTTCTTGAGTTAATTATTCCTTGCATTTTGTTTTTTTTTTTTGGTAAAAATTCCTTGCATTTTGTTAATTCCTGGTTTAGTGCATCCCAAGTTAGAAACTGACATAAGTTTAATTTATAGTTTACCAAGATATGCATGTTCTTGTAAAGATACATGTTGCTTTTGTTTTACAGTTTAGATGCTTCTCAAAATAGACAATTATATATTCAATTTCTAGTGTTTCATCTTTTCACGTACACATCACGTGCATTAGGCCAAGTGTGTGAATATAATTATATGACACCTAACCCTAATTAGAGTCCCGTCTATTCTGGCAATCAGATCCAAACTTAACAGGGTTAGGGTTAGGGTTAATCTGGGTTACTTCATCATAATTTAAGGGCATTCTTTGACTGCAAGATAAGAGCTAGCTAGCTAGAATGTTCCTTATTCAACTTGTAATGTTTTCATCCTTTCATGTGCATCAGACCAACAGTGTGAATATATGACACCTAACCCTAATTAGAGTCCCGTCTATTCTGGCAATCAGATCCAAACTTAACAGGGTTAGGGTTAGGGTTAGGGTTAGTGTTAATCTGGGTTATTTCATCTTAATTTAAGGGCATTCTTTGACTGCAAGGTAATAGCTAGCAAGCTAGAACGTTCCTTAGCAAAATGGTTCTACTCTAAGAAATTTGGAAAGGGAAAAAACAGGGGAAGCCGACCCTAGCTCACCATTTTCTATTAGGTAAAGTAAAATAGCTAGCAGTACTTATAAGATTTTTAATTACCAGAACTGAGTTAATTACTGTCTTATTGCTTGTAGAATTAATTAATTGAACTTAATATGTATAAAGTATGTAGTAATTAATAAGGAGAGTCATAGTTTTATGAGGAGAATATTAGTTTCTTCATGGCGATTCGTGAGATTAGGATACAGCCATACAAGCATGTGTTGCTTTTAGATTTGAATATCACCACCTTCTCCTTCTCTTCCTTTGAGTATCAATGAAACGACAAAAAAGAAAGGAGCGAATCACCGGAATCAACGCCGTTTAGGCTGACGTGCCTCATGATATTACATCCTTTAAAGAATAAAACGATGCCACCAACACTTCAACATGCATGCATGCATGTATTGAATATCTATATAAGAACGCTAGTTAACTAGTTTTTGGTCTAAATATATTTGAATTGGGTGATGTTAGATGGATCAAATTTTTAAACCATCTTCTCTAAATCATTAAAAAATGACTCAAACTATAAATCGTCGCATTATGTGGTCTACAAAAGATGATCTAACAATTTGGTCTCTCTAGCATTTTTCATTTGAATTCATTGGGTTAGAATGCATACTTTAAAGTTTGACGACGATACATTTGTAAAGAGTTATATACTTAATTGTGGTTACATGCAGTAGCGTACTTAATTTTGTTGTCTCACTATCGGTACATTTGTAAATATCTTATTATTTATAATACTGAAAAGACAAACAAATGTTTTTGGTACTATTACACACAAGCATGCATGCATGCATCCATCAAGATCGCTGGCCAATGTGGCTGATTGGGTACAGAATTATTTACCCGATGCCCTTGAGTGATACAAGACATTTTTCGTTATCAAGGAATAATAAGATGCCCTACTGAAAAGGGAACAGCTGACGCTCCAATAGTAAGGATCATAATGCAGTGAAAACACAAATAAAAAGGTTCAACGTTTGAAAACTGGATTTGGGTACTTCTTATCACTTTTGGTCCGACACCTTTGATTTAAGAGCAACTTCATTCCAAGTTTTTTCAAACAAAAACAGAAAGGCAGCTAGTTCTTTCTTTTCACACATTCCCCTAAAACTAATCTGGATCTAAGAAGCAGCAACCCCATTCCCACCCATGGAGGTCAGGCCTCTAGATGATGTGAAAGGAAGTTATTGGGTGGGAGTGCATTTGGGGGTTTCTGAATCCGGATTTGGTAGAGGGGAGAGAAAAGAGATTTTGCCGGCGGCAAGGAGAAGAAGGGTTTGCAGCCGCCGGCGTGATAACTGTTTGTGCGGAGTTAAGACTAAGGTTGAGAGTTTCTTCTGTATTTTAAATTGGCGGGATAATACCTTCAACGTCGATGGTAGTAAAACCTCTTTGTTCAATCCATGCACCCAAATAATTATAGTGGTCCATTCTGTCAATTTTAAACGCTTTCATTCAATTAATATTCCGAACTTATTTTGCCATCATTTTCCATTCCATTTTTCAATAAGTCGAGAGATTTTTCAATGTGATCAGTACACGAGTAGTACACTAAGTGTCACTATATAAATGATTGAATATGTGTGATAAAAAGTTAATAATTTAAAAAATTAAATTTCCCACCACATGTATAAAAATATGTGATGTACCATTGTGTTCTGATCACAATAAAAAAATTTCTCGTTCTAGTCCTGTTTTGAATTATGAAAATTTTGATGGCTTTCCACTGAGCTTTAGTTGTATATGGGAATCACAGGAATCCATCCCAATCACTTAAAATCCTTACCTCTCTTTTCACTTTTCGAATTAAATAAAACTTCTTGTTTGCTTGGGAAAGATCATTTGAGTATTCCCGTGACACTGTCTCTCTCTTTCATTTTCCCCATAGCTGTCCCTCTGGACAGCACAAATTCAATTAAAATTTGTAAATATATACACACACATAAAGAAACAGCCTCTTAGCATAAAATTTTGTTTTATTGTAGCAAAAATGAGATAGATATAAATGACATGCAGGGAACTATATATGTATTCACCACAGAAGATCTCTCGTATATTTTACTGTTTCTCTCATTTTTGCTTCAGAATACGAAGATCATATTATAAGTATAGTCGTCTCGAGGGTTATATTGTCCCATTTTTACTGAAGTAAAACGCCATGTCTGCTAAAAATAGCTCGTAAATCTATATTTGTCCCAGAGCTCAAAAGCACCATCATATATTTCCTTTTTTTTTTACTCTTTTCCACACTCACATAAATGGGAATTAGGGATGTCCCATTCATGCTGGCAATTATCTTGCATCTCATCAACAGCATATAGGAAAAAACTCATCAACCTTAAATGTCAACATCCATATCCAACAAACATATCCACATTTGTTTTTTCACGGCGATAACCTGAAACATCCACTTATATTAGTCGTGGTGGAATTATTGGCGTTCATCAAGAAATTTTAGATATTATAATAACGACACTGGTGAGCAAGACATCAAAGAGTAGAAACGAAATAGGTCGTTGTTCTTGTTTACTGTCTACAGTGTTGTGGCCAGAGTTTTGTGCCAGAAGTGCCACGTGAACAGTCGAATGATTCGTAAAGGGGCATAATATTAGACATAAATTAGAAGTTAAAAATGTCACAATTAGAGCCTGATTATAACACCAAATGTATGGTGCTTAAGAAAGAAAACAAATAGAAAGCTTTCAAATAAGAAATGCACGGCGCGCGCGCACACACACACACACATATAGTGTAGTGATCAAGGGGCTTGTTTGGAAGTATTTTTAGAATGATTGAAAATCTTTTGGAGAAAGTGTTTCTGAATTCCAAAAGCACTTAAAGTGTTTCATGCAAGAAGCACTTCAAGTGTTTTTCCAAGATTCACTTGCATTTTTATTAAACATTGATTCCAAAAATATTTCACAAAAAACGCTTTTAGCTGGTCCAACGAATCTTAGGTTTAATAAGTAGATTAATTACATGCATCCAACCGTGGCCTTCAAGTGTTTTCTTTTTAATTTTTTTCTCTTTGGAGCATAGACATGGCATTAAAACCCAGCTAGAATTTTGTAGAAAATGGTGGACCATGTGTGGTCAAGGAGAAGTGGTAAACAGTCAAGGCCTTGGCATAAAAAGACAGTCGTGGAATCTGGAATTTCTGGTAGAAGATCAAATTCGATCTCAATTTCTAATTGGGAAAATGGTGTCCACTATGAGCAAATTCTTGTGCTTATAGTTATTTGACAAGACAATAATTATTTGTAAAAAAATAAAAAATAAAAAAATAAAATAAAAAACCAATTTAGGTTTTGTTATTGACATTTGATAATGAGAGGTACAGATGCATAATCAATGAAAGATGGGCTCAATCCATCCTGTGTTTTCAATTCAGCCAAATTTTTCACTGGATTACGTTTTAAACACTAGCCTTCTCTTTTGGTAGGGATTTCGGAACACGGGACGGAACACCACATGTCATATACAATTGGAGAATTTTTTTTTTTTTTTTTTTAAAGTTTCCTGCCAGTTGTATACTAATATGATGTTCCGTTTTGTATTTCAGGCAAACTGAAAAATCCAGTCCACTTTTGGTTGAAAAAATCACCAACCTTTTTTCATCGTTCTTACGATTCCGTTTCAACCCGGCCCATTAACACTAACACGTACTCCACTTGTATAGGCCCAGTATTGTTATTATTTCTGAATGGGGCCCACATTAGGTTCCGGGTCAAGGGAAGTGAAGCCCAGGTCCGAACAAGCGGATCCTCAAGACTGCCAGTGCGTCCAAGTCTCTGGGAATCTTCGACTGAGAAAGCGAGGAAGAAGAAGAAGAAGACGACGACGACGACGGAGGGATGACGGTGTTTCACTTCTTCAACTGCGCAATTCTGACGTTCGGCCCTCACGCCGTCTACTACTCCGCCACTCCGCTGTACGCCCGTCCTACTCTCCTCTTTTTCTTTCGGATCTTTTACGCTCTCATATATCACTTCCAGTTCACTTCGTCTTCTTCCCCAAGTCAAAACCCTAACTTGTTTGTACGATTCACTTGTGCAGATCGGAGTACGATACGCTCGGGACTTCCATCAAAGCAGCTCTGGTTTATCTCGGCACAGCTTTAGTGAAGGTCCGTTAGCATTAATTCGTAGTTAATTCAACTGATATGCTTAGAAAAATCACATTTTTATGTAAATTTTTGGTAAATTAGATTTGATTTCAACAGAAATGGCTGCTGATGGTTTTTGTTTGTTAAATCTGTGTTCTGCAGCTGGTTTGTTTGGCAACTTTTCTGAACGTATCTGACAGTGAGAGCTTCGATCCGTATCAGGTATTTTCTATATTGGTTTCCTTGAAATGTATGTTTCCGAATAGTAGTGTCGATTTTCGATAAGTTCATGCTGCTTCCCATGTTTGTAAATGAAGTTTTATTGTAATTTGGCTAGTTTTGCATTTAAAGATTGTGAATTTCGCCTGAAATCAGCAAATGCTTAATGCCCTTTTTCGGGTTTCAGGAATTGTTGAAAGCTCTGATCGGATTTATAGACGTTGCTGGACTTTACTTCGCATTGACCCAGTTGACACACAGGAATATCTCTCAGAATCATAAATTTCAAGCAGTGGGACTTGGTGAGTAGAACCTGATCAAGCCTGTGGAAAACAAAAACCATAAGCTGCTTTTCATTTTCTAGAACAATTTTGAAGCTTTTCTTGTTCCCTTTCTGCAGGATGGGCTTTTGCTGATTCTGTTCTCCATAGACTGGCACCGCTGTGGTTGGGCGCTAGAGGACTAGAATTCACTTGGGATTATGTTCTCCAAGGCCTTGAAGCAAATGCCAATCTGGTATTCGGTCGTTTTGTTTCTTTCTTTTTTTTTCCATTGTAGTTTTCTTACCTACCATGTCGGCTAGAATGCTCGTTGATAGGCTTGTGGGTATAGAATGCTAATATTCCCTATGAGAGTCTGAAAGGGACAATGATTTCATGTTAGGCATACCTCAAATGATGATGTATGTCGCTTTTTTTTACTAACTTGACTAATACAACTTCATGGCTTTTTCTTCTTTAATTTGAGTAATGGAGTAAATTTTCCTCTCTGTTAATAAGCTCGTGTTAACTCTCTTTGTTTAGGTCTTGAGTATATCTCTTGCCGCATTTGGATCTTTGATATGGCTTCGGAAAAACAAGCCTAGGACGTTGGTTCCTTTGATATACATATGTGCAGGATTGGTGGCAACCATGCCATCTATCACAAGGTCAGCTTCTTAACTTCCCTTAGTTTTACCACTACTTGAAAATTCTTTGCTTTTAACATCTACTCATTGCTACGACGCATTGATACCCTCAGTAGTTATATCTCTTTCCCTTTCCCTTAAAAATAGCGATAATTCTCTCTCCCACAAATTCTGATCCTATCTTCCTCTTTCATTTCAAATTCTGATCGATAGGGTTGGTTCCGTTCATCAATTGTCAATGAAACAACTAGATAGCACTCTTTTTAAGCTTCCCTTGTCTAACTTGCGTGTTGTTTGTACAGCTATCTGTCGCGAGGCTGGGGTTGGCACTTCCTGGACGTGGTAGTGTTTGAACTTGGTACCTCTCTAGTGATGGCTCTCATCAGTTGGTGGCTTGTTGCTCAATGTCAGAGACCCTCTGCCTGAAACAACCGGTCATAATCCCTCAACATTGGACAACCAGTCAGAAAAGGTCTTCAGGATTAGAATATCCTCCGTTCTCGGTTTCTTCGAATGGTTACCATTCGGTTTCAATATTTCAAATTGACCTTTACTGACTTTGCGAACTGAGAGCATATTTGTTGTAACTTTATATCAGTTTCCACTGGTGTACTCACCAAAATTTTTGGTTGATGTTGGAGATAAGTAGGGTTATATCGCGAACTGAGGGAGTATTTGTTGTAACATTATATCAGTTTCCACTGGTGCACTACCAATTGGGGTCTGATCCACATATTGTTGGTTGCTGTATTTTCCACCCCGCTTTCTCCCCCATATGACCCGGGTCTCGTTGATGAAATCTTTCGTTCACTTTTTTATACACCGATTTGTCATACGCATGTCACCGTCTTGCGCAGGTTGCACGAAATCTGTTTGTTTTTCGGTTCCATTCAAACATGAACACAGTAAGAACTTGATATAACGAACTATAAACACAAATTGCAGTACAACGAAAATTAGGACGAGTAGATGGTGGCGAACAAAGATTCAACAAGCTTGATCGTTAAGTTATTTCATCACATTCGGATTCGGCTACAAAATGCTTCTTTTCGGAGAAGGATAACAAATCCAACTGCGACCTTAAACCCTAAACAGGCAAGCAGATTTTGCCACCACTGCATTAAGAAGTAACGCAACGTGAAAAATTGCAGTTCATTGGCTTTAATCAGAGACATCTGGGGATGTAAGTAGCACATTGCCCCTGAAAATATGAAGTTGCAGTACACCTCGCTCCACAAACTCCAAAACGATGTCGTCCCCAGGCGAAATCTCGTTTGCCCTAACACAAGCTGCCCATCCCCGTGCCATCTGCACGCGGTGATCTGCCCTGACATGAAGTTGAGCAAGCCATGATCTCCCGGTCGGATCTTGAAGCGTTACAGTCTCTCTACTCGGAAGCCCTGCGTCGCTTACTAGTCCTTCAGCTATGGCTACGTGCTTCGGAATTGTCTGCATTTCGGAAAATAATCGGTACCAAAGGAGGAACAAAAACATAACATACATTTTAGAACAAATGTTTTAGAAACATGATCGTGTAAGGCACTGACCAAAATATTTCGATTAAATTTCTTCAAAGTTTTCGTAAACCACGTATTCTCCGATTTAAACAAGACGGATCCAGTTGATGTTTCTGCTAAATGAACACTTGCAGGTCTCTCTATGCGCACGACATCATCGACTGCATGGTAAAAAATCGAGACAAGATATGAGAAAGAACTATAAGAGCATATAACTTCTAAGCAACGGGAATGTCACTGTAATTTAAAATGCATGGCAGTGCGTGATTGATTTGAAATGCCGATATTAAAGAAAGAGTATATAACTCACCAGTTCTACTGTCGGCAAGATTGCTACTTGCCCTCCTGGCAGCTTCTTCGACATTCTTTTCGCAACAAGTTCGATCAAAGATGGTGACGTCAAACTCTGATCCGCCACCGTATTCGAAGACCAGAAAGTCTCCATGTTCTAGAAAATGATCCTTCACAAAAACCTTCCAACCTTTTCGGAAGAACAAGCCATCCTCTTTCTGTTTAAGTTTCACACCCCAGCAGTCCCCACTAGGGTTTCTGAGAGTACATTTCCGAAGCGATCGTCCTCCGAAGTTCTTGATAAACGCAGGCGGTATACGCTGCAGAGGTTAAGAAACAAAGTAAATTAGAAAAAACACACCCATAACTAATAAGTTTTATACAAAGCACTTCGACGTTACCAGATGCTTGGAGAAGTCACCGACAAGAAGCGCTCTAAATGCTGGTGTCTCTAGAGCTTCCTTTAGCTTCTCATCCATGTTTGCCCCTAGAGTTCACCGGAAAAGTTAAAACGCCAACCAGGACCACATGGTTGAAAGTTGAGGATTTGGATCCTCTTCTGAGCTAATGGAGAGGATTCTCGTAACCAATCATCGTGGACCGTTAGATTTTTATATAACGGCTACAAACAGAAATTTCCTTTAAAATTATAATAATTGTAATTGTTGGATAAAAATTTAACTGTCTATGATAATTGATTAGGAGAATCCTCTCCATTAGCTTAGAAGAGGATCTAAATTCGAAAGTTGAGACAGAAGATAGACTATTGACTACTAAGCTAGCTAGGGGTTTTAATTCGAGATGTGATGAGATACCGAGTGGAAATGACCATTGACTATAAGCCGATTTGACAAGTCATAAGAATCCATCAGAAAGATGAGCCGTATGTTGCACTTTGGTCGCCTTGTAAATCATGGCACAATTTGCAGACGTGAGCGTAATTACATTTAAAAATAGATTTGTTTTGCGCTGTTCATTGACTGTAATTATTGACATGATTTTTGCTTTGTATTGAGTGTAACTACATTATTTAGAGTAAAGTATTTTTTGTTATGCACAGAGTGTAAATCTCTAATTATGCTTTAGATTAGTTTTACGTAAAATATCCTTTATATCAACAGACTCAATTTCCACCCTTTGTCATTTTTGGTTGACTGTCTTTCAATGTGATTTGCTACGCACCTATTGGAAATGGGGTTTTTCTTACTAAAAGGACTTTGAGCGTACATAATTTAACTTTAGCTTACATAATTTAACTTTAAAAGAATGTTCCTTGTCAAAGTTTTCAATATCCTGCTTAGTTACAAGTTTTACGATAGTCTTGATTTGGGGTACTTTGTTGGTTCAGTATGTTTTCTTCGGCCTGCCGCGGGTTTCTTCTCTTTTGGCATTTTATTTGTTGCAACCGTACAAATTGTATTAAACCTTTCAACAAGTCCAATTCAATTCTGCTTAAGAATAAATAAGCATCAATTAGGACCATTGATCTCACGTTTCAACCAAAGTTATCCCTCGCTACGCTTTCATGTCGAATGCCGATCATAAGAAAACTTTAAAGAGCGAATGTAATGATCCTAGTCAAATGTATTGCATACACCATTACACCAGCGAGTCTGCTACTCGATACAAAAATGCAGAAACTTTTCTCTTTAATGCTGCACGCATTTACCAAACTGAATTCACCGGAGGAAAAAAACCGTTAAAAGTGGTGACAAATCGACATGATTATGTGCAGGGAAAAGGAAAAAGCGGTCGCGCTCACAAAAAATGTTCAGTGAAGTTCTATTGACATTCATGTTCATCACAGGAAGGGATGATTTAGGTTGTAGATGACAACACTCACCAATGTTTAGTTAGCAGTCGCCACGACATGAACGCAATCAGAGAAAAACAAAATGCAAATAGGAAAGCTCACCATATAACATGTATTTGGGGATGGTTGAGCTGGATCATGTGTCGGAGAGAAGGTATATTTCCAGTAGATTGCATGACCGCTATACTACATCAGATGTTGCTTGTCCGCCTAGATGGTCAAACCCCTTTTTACCAACACCGGAAATGTGCACTTGCATTTCATCCTTACCAACAAGCTCAAATATGCAAACATCTCCAAAGTTGATGTCATTTCCGCGTACAAACGCCATCCACCCTCCACAAAAGGTATGCACCACGCGCCCCTTCGAGTCTGGGATAGAGTTCACAGTCCAACATCCCCCCTTTGAGTTTCGAAGCAGAATCTCTGTTTTATAGTTGGGGAGGTATTCTGTGGAAAACTGGTAAGGGACTTTCTGCAAAATAATAACCAATCTATAAGTACGAACCATGCAAAAGCAATCTTCAAAATAACAGTACAAACATTTGTGCAGGAATTGACAAGGCTCACCAATGTATACGATCCACTGATGTTGAACTTCTTCATGATTTTCACAAAATTCGGGAAACAAGAAGTGAACGATCGAGCAACTCTTTCTTCATCAAGTGTTAACTTGATTCTCAAACCCCTTTTTTGTGAATCTAGTTCATCTTCAACAACTTTTTTCCTGCGATTAACTGTCTCCATTTTATGGTTCAGAATTCAATTTAAGTTAGAAAAATGAAGGTGCCCTTGACATCAACCACAACCACTTTAAACAATATTATTATCATGCGTTTCTTAAACACGTTGAAAATTTAATTACGTTAGCCTGAGTTTATAGATAAAAGTATAGCAAGTAAATCTAGATGCACTTCACGCTCATTTCAATCCAAACGTGGATAGCACTCATGGCCCCATCTTTGCAAGAAATTGGTAACTTACCCAACTTTTTACTGGCAACTTTTGACTGAGAGAGTGCAACTTTAGTAAGAGATCTTGATGTGCTGCCATATTTCCTTGTATCATTAACGAAAGCAGGATCTTGATACATCTTTGATGATAGTTTATCAGCTATCTCTCTTATGCTCTTTGAATGGACTTTGGGAGAGTTCCCTTTAATTTTCTTTGACAAGCCTTTGATAGTTTTATGTGTAGTAACAGCTAGCCCCGGACTTAACCAACTAGATGTTTCTCCCTTTTGAATGTGGACACGGAATTCACACTCACGCACAAGTTCAAAAATGCAGATATCTCCCAGTTGTATGTCATTACAACGAACAAACGCCATCCATCCTCCACAGAGAGTATGACTTGTGTGCACTCTAGTACTTGGCACAGAATTGACAGTCCAACTTTCTCCTTTCCAATTTTGAAGGACAATCTTTACTTTGCAGTTTGGTAAATGTGCCACTGAAAATTTATACGGGATATTCTGCAAAACATAAATCAGTCAGTGAAAAAACAATCATACACGCAAACACCCACAACAACATGCGCGAACACATACATAAGTTCATAAAAGAAAAGGAGGAAAAACTTTTAACACTGAAAAATCTATCATGAGAACACCATATAGACTTCCATGTGAAGAGAAAAAACAGAATACCGTGGACACAGTCCAGACGCCAAACCTGAACGAAGAAATGAGGAACTATCGGGACAACCTCTGGGTGATTGTGGTTAATTCCACGGGAACCAGTAAGCAAGATTTTGCATGGTTTGAGGAATTATGGAAAAGAATTGACAACCAAATTGGAAACAGTAGATCTTTTTTTGGATGCATAAGTGCAGATAATTATAATGGGACAGCACCTCAAAAAAGTGAATTGATGCAACACGTATACCTTACATAATAAACAAAACATTCCCTTATAAGAAGAAAAATATACAACAACAAAGCCAGAGGGAAGAACCAACCAGAGTATATGAACCACTGATGTTGAAACTTTTTATGATTCTCACGAAATAAGGGTTAGAGGAGCTAAACACTGGAGCTGCTTCATGTGCTGATGACATCTGCATACAAACTCTACCACTAACATTTAATCCATCTCCTATTCCACACATATTTTGGATCGATGCCTTTGCTGTATTTGGAACAACATCCAAACCTGCAAGCAAGAATAAAAATATAAAAAATGCATCTCTATGTTTTCAGTTTTGTTTGCACAGACGTAGTAAAACTCGTTATTTCAGGGTTGACATTCTAGTGCACGTGAACTTTTTTATGTTATGCCTAGAATTTAATTGAAAGAAAACTTGGGCTCCTTGCATACTTTCACTCTAAAACAGTTAAAATTATCTGTAAAACAAACAAATTACTATAAGAGGGAAAAAGAGAGAAAGAAAAACAGGTAGACTGTGCAGAATTATCTGGTAACGGGAACGTTGTCTTTGCGTGGAAAGAGCCAATAGATCAGTTGGTTTTCTTACCAGGCTTTTCATGTGGATTCGTTTCCTTCGAACAAGTTGCGTCTTCTCGGCCCTCATCAATGCATTCTGACTGGAGTTGAGACAAGCCGTTTCTCATCTTCTTCACCGCACCATCAACCAGCTTATAGCCAGATGATGCGGCTTCCTCCCTTCCCCTTTTTCGTCCCACATACTTACATTTTTCAAAGTTGCTAGAGTCTTGGCCGTATCCAAAACGAAATGCAGCCTCTTTTTCGCACGCACTTTGATCGAAAATTAGCACGGTGAAACACAAATCAGCGTCGTAGCTAAAAACCAAGAAGTCACCACATTCCACATAATGGTCTCTCACAAATGCCGGCCACCCATGATGCAAGAACAAACCACCATTCTGTTGAATCAATTCAACACTCCACGCACTGCCGCTAGGACCAAACAACAAAACTAACCCGGACGTTCTGCCTTCCATGTGCCTCATAAATCTATCTGGGATTTTCTGTATCACAACATTGCAATCGTATCACCATCCAAAAATGCAACAAACACTGACATTAACCCACCAATATTTAACTTGGCTCAACTCTGAAGATACAAAAATTATAACTTTTTACCCTGAAATCCCAGTTGAAGTCTCTCTTCTGATCAGTAACAGAGTAAGATTTTTGCAGGATTACTAATACCAATATGCAATAAACAATTTACCTGCTTGCAACTTTAATGCACTAACCATAATTCCCAAATCCAAAGACTCTCACTTTACAAATTATTCAGCAAATTTTACACCCTAACCCTAATTCCCTACAACCCAGAACAAAATAAAATTTACCCAAAAACAGAAAACAATGGAAAATCATAAGAGGAAGAAAATTACCAGTCTTTCGGAGCTCAAATCAGCAGAATAAAACGCAAAAAAATGAGGGCTCCTCACATTCCGAGCTTCCTTCGCCATTGAAATTAACTCTGCAAGTTTCAAACTCTAGACAGAAACCAGAATCTCTCAGCGAAATTTTCCGAGCAACCAAACAGGTCCTAACATTCTCCCTCGGAATTAAAATTAATCAAGCAAGAAGGAACAAAATTCAAGGTGTTATTTGTGATCGTGGGGAAATTTGGAGACAATTAAAGCCAGTAGCTTTCTCTCACTTGCTCCAGGTGCTCGTTGGAGGACATGCGGCCCTGGTGGCGCGTGACTGCGCCAAGTCTCTGACAGACAATGCCACGTACCATTGGATCTCAGAAAAATCTGGTGCTTCAGAGTTTCATGATTTATGTTGCAGTCGAGATTTTTGATTGAATGTGGAAGCGCCACGTCATATGGGGAGGTAATTTGATCATTTTACTAGCGTCAATTAACAATTAACCGGTAGTTAATTTTAATTTTTATTTTTTTTAAACTAGCAATTGGCACACAGGTTTTACATGTGCAATTAAATTTGTTTTTTTATTTTATTACAATTTATGTTAATGAGCAGGGATGACAATTATAAAAAAAAAAAAAGAGAGAGAAATACATCAAAGGAAGAGAAGGGGTCAGGAACGTGGGGAATGTCTGTCGGGAGAGGAAGAGGGGATAAAAGCAGGATTTATTTTTTTATTTTTTTTATTTTTTGAATAGGATAGGTCATGTTTACATGGGAAAATGGATCTCCAGATTCTTTCAACCAGCTGTGTGAGCGTAAAATCTAGGTCTTTGTAATTTAATTCAATACTTAAAATTATTATTATTTTAATAAAATCTTATGTTTTTAGCCGTTTGATCAAATTTCAAAAGTTTTAATTTGTGGCTCAGATGGAAGGGATCATCCGGATCCCTTTCTTTTAAATGGTTGTGATGTTAGTATAAAAATAGTAAATTCTATGTTAGGCGTAATTACTAAATTCTTCACGTTTTTTATTTTTGTTCAGTTCTGGTGAGAGGGTTAGAGTGGTAGTTTACTAGAGTTTTGATTGACAAACTGAATTTTATTAATATGTAGTTTAGATTATTACAAAGGTTAATCAAGATTAAATAACTTGCATTTAAAAAAAAATTGTGATATAATTAGTAAGAATTGATAGCAAATAATGTATAATCAGTTGGTTTAACAATATCTCAATTTCTATTTGAACGGAGAAGTACTCAATCTTTCGTTGAGTAAAGAAAATCAAGTTCGATTGACATAGGTTCCATAACGATATATTGCAATTTACAATATTCAAAAAACACATTACTAATTGAATTGCTACTTTCGTTGGAGACGATTTTATCCTAGGTGGCAAAGAAACAGTATGTATATATGTCGAACAAATAACAATATCAACATAATAATATTATAAAAATAAATAAAAAATAAAAAACTAACGAAAAATCCATAAAACCTTCCCTTTTAATGAAAAGCATTTTTTAAAGATATAGTAAATAGCACCATGGAAAGTAATAAATGTGGTTTTTCATTAAAAGTGAACAATACCAAAAGTGTTTTGTTAAACCTCGTTAGAAAAACTCATAATCTTATATAACTCAAATTAAGGAGTACTTAAATACAGAATTTAGTTATCAAGTCACACAGCATGAGTTTAATCTTCACAATATCCAGAAGACACATCAAATATGACGATAATTACTTAGGCACCCTACGTACTCGATAACATTGTTGGAAATCAAAAAACTTCAAAACCAACTGCTGATTCCGATCTGCGGCGGGTTATCTCGACGTCCATGAAAGCTGTTGAAATCGACCTGGACATCCGTTTGAGCTTGAATAAGCAGACATCACCTTCCTTGAGACTGTTGGATGCATAGAACTTGTACCATCCCTTTGTTTTTATGGCTAGACGATGATCAACAGCCTTCACTCTGCTTCCCCAACGACCTAGGCTCACCGGCCATAATCTTCCACGCGGATCATTGAGAATCAATTTCGATATGCTATGAAGGCCGTTTTCTCTTGCAAACCGTGCAGGAATGGTCTGCCATAAGCGCTCGCCAGATTGAGAAAGAATCCGAAAAGAAAAGGAAACTTCAGCACACTTTACAACTCCGCCTAGGGCTCTAATGAAAGCATGCTCGACATGAATAAGATGAAATTAACTTCAAAAAGTGTGGAAAGAAACAAAAGGATAAAGAAAGGTAGAGTGCTTACCACATAGGCCTTGCTAATGCACCCATGGGTTTTTGCCATTTTTATCTTGAACAGTTTCCTCGATGTTAACCATTTTGTTGTTTTCAAAAGCCCTTTTCCTGAAACTTAAGTCAAAAGCACCCACGGTTTGATGCAATGCAACATTATTAAGATTTTAAGTTTGTAAACGGATGTAAATCTTGGGGGGGAAATGGAAGAGAGTGACGATGAATTTTCCGCTGTGAGAACCACAATTCTGTAATAAAAGAAGCAAAATCATCCAACCTTTGGAACCACGACGATGCTTATTGCTCCGCGCCTTAGAGGAAGTTGCCATCCTGTTGGCAGCTACACCGGAATTAGGTGGATACTCTTTTTCACATCCGCCAGAGTCGTAGGCAACCACATTGAAGACCATGTCTCCTTTGTGTTCAAAAACTACAATGTCCTCTTCGTTTAAGCCATTACGCTTCGCAAACTCTTCCCAACCTTCTTCAAAAGCAAGCTTTCCATCACCGCTCCTACCGACTTTGACATCCCAGTATCCCAAACAGCTTTTAATAAGTGCTGTTTTTGGTTTCTTTTCACTTAGATTTCTACAGAAAGCTGGTGGAAGTCGCTGTTCATACGTACAGGAAAAATATCAAACCACATTTCCTAATCATTCAATTTGACAGAAGAGCTTGAATAATACAATTACGTTACTGTGGAAGTTCTACCGGATGTGCAAACCAAGAAGCCAATGACAAAGCATCCATCTTTTGATAAATGAAACCCCATCAAAGAAAAGAGTAAGGAAGCATGTTTTGATTTAGCAAGGAATCCAGTGACTGTTTTCATATAAGAAGCTATATATTTTATAAAGATACAACGATGCAACGAAAAGCGTACAAGTTGTCCATACGAAATCATCAAGATAATACACAAGTTCATCTAAAAACAATAAAACCCCGTCGGACTCTAGTTACATTATCTACTATAGTCTGACGGGGTATAGGGAAATTAACTGTTCTTTGAATTTACTGTATAACCACATTTCCCACTTAAAATTTACTGTTTTTGGGAAGAAAAAAAATTAAAAGAAAACTATTAAAAAAAAATTGAAAATTTTGAGTTAAAGACAAAATAAAGGATAAATTGAATAATATCATGATTGACTTTTTAGTGTAAAAATATAATTTTTTTATTAAAGTAGACAGTATTATAACTATTTCGTTAAAGTTCCTAAAAAATAATCTTTTGAATAAAAATACAAAGAAATTAATCCAAAAAATGGTTTACTCTGTGAAACAGGTATATATCTACATACATACATACATACATATAGAGAGAGAGAGAGAGAGAGAGAGAGAGAGAGAGAGAGAGAGAGAGAGAGAGAATCATACAAGTCTCTTTGTGCAGCCAGTCGCCAAATACTTAAAAAACTGGGTGACCGGAGAAACTGCCGCAGCCATGAATCCTGATAAGAAAGAGCAATAATCGTAAACAAAAAGATGTGAAATTTGAACAGATGAACGAACGGCGGGTTGCTGTGGATTGAAACTGAAATTTCAGAAATCAAAAGCTCTGGTTTTTGGATTACCAGCTGAATGCAATGTTTATATAACGTTGAAGGGCCAATGGTAGCTCTCCAGCGCAGCTCTGGGTCGCGGTAAAGTGGTTGAAATCCATGGATGCTTTGGCTGGAGCTTGTACTTCAAGTTCGTACTGTGCAGGGGCACCACCAGGTACGACGGCGGAAAGCCTGAAACTCTTGCGTCATCATCTTTGACTCTCTGCTACGCCGAACGGGCATTTGAAGAATCAGAGAAATTGGGCCTATTAAGTTTAATGGGCTTGATTGATAATAAGTAAAGGCCCATGTGATTGTAGAGTATGTGGAAGCAACAATTGTTAATTTGCTATTTAGTCCTCACAGAAAAACCCTAATACCTCACCATAGCAAGTTTTTGATGATGGGATGAAATGTTTTGTTTTTTAATTTTTGAGTGCTTTTGGTATTAAGAGATACGTTGATAGTACTGTTTGACTAGGTCAATTTTTACTAGGAATGGAACCAGTAAATTATTGAGCAAGATTAAAATTAAGAGAATCTCATGCTTTTGTAAGAGGTGTCTTGTAAATAACGTGATCAGACATACCTATTTAAATTGTTATAGTATAATTTGAAAATCACAAGCATCAAGAACCATTAAACCATGAATTTGAATTTGTTTAGCTTATAAGTTACATGATTAAGTTATCCTTCCATTATTAAAATAAGTCCCCCGAGATCAAATCCGGCCTCTACAAAGGCTAATGATTCGTGACCAATTAATTCAATTCGTCTTACTTCTACGTCAGAGTGGTGACGTCTCAAATTTGTTGTATTGTCATGTATTTGAACTTTTACAAGACACGTGATAACACCAGAAACACAAAAATTACAATAAAAATTAAAGATTGACAACAAAATAAACAAATTAATTTGCTCACAAGAAAACTCTCCTGAGGATAAAAAAGAACAGACCATACAAAAGCTAGCATCCTTTCTTTCACTTCCTTTCCTTCAAAAACAGAGAAAATCATCCATGTAATTTACTTTACAAGTGTTACGTTTCGGACTCCTCTACCGACGGTAATTCATCCAGTACGACTTCAGCAAACGACGAATCGAGTAACTTGGCAACAAAAGCCCACATCTTATATACATCTTCAAAGTTGGTCAAGAATCCGAGCGATGCTGTCACAACTTCGACTCTAAAGAACATGTTCTTACCGCCTTGGCGCCCGTTAACCATTGGCTTGCACAAAGATGTGTCTGCCTGATCAAGTGCCCCGCAATGTTGCTGCTTTGGGCCATCCACAATTCGGACATGGCTAAGGATACCAACACCGAGAGATATGCCATTCTTTTCAGCCAATCTTTGTACGACTTCGGGGTGAACTAGCCCTCTTCCGCTGCTTTGCCTGACATTAAAAGCCACAGCGGCACCCCTTTCGTATTTGATCTTAGGACCATATATCTGCACAAGAGGCACTTCTGCACCTTCATCTGAACCAGGTAACCGAAGTTGAAGCAGTGAGGTGACTAGCCAATTGATGAGATATCGCAGTCTGAGGGTAGTTTTGTTCAGGCCTAACATATTGACATGATCAAGATAACGGCAAACTATCTCAGGCTCCCGCCTTTCCCACTCCTGCTCATCGCCATATTCTCTTTCACTCATGAACTCATCGTCCCCAAGGATAGTCATGGATGTTTCTCCAGGCTCCAAAATAAGGCTCGATTTTCCTCTGTGGTCGTCTTCTATGGTAAAAGACAACCTGTGACCCATGCTTGGCTCTCGATCACCTTCTTCTAAACCGAAAAATCTACCACCAGAAAATCTCTTTGTTTCCCTTCTTCCCAGAAGTCTGAAGTCACCCTCTGTCTCTCTCCTGATGGCACTATCTTTTGATTCTTGGAAAATTTCGGAGGTTGAGGAATTCTCAAAGTTACTGTGTTTAAGACCAGAAGTCTGATTGTTCAGCCTGAATCCATCTTCGGTAGAAAGCAGCTTAGAATTGTTGGCCATTGAATCTTCCCGGATTTCAGGTTCTTCTTGAATCTCCCTACCATTTCCTGAGGCGGCATCTGTTTCAGCAAACATCTCTTCTTCAGGAATTCCCTTAACACGGTCCGGCTCGTGTGACACCGATAACACAGCAGCATCGAAAGACAAAACAGGATCTTCATGCACTCTGAGGTTTGCCCCTTTATCATCATCATATATTGGGCTCTTTGGCAGCTTTGGTGTTACTTTCGGAGAGAAAATCTTGTTGATTTTCCTCCCAGAAAACCATGTTGGTGGCAAGGGCGAACCTGTTTTCAGTCTTGTGTGTTGGTCAGAATGATCAGAACCGAATGGACTCTGACCCAAATCAATCCAGTATGAATTGTCTGATGACTCATCCTCACTGAAGATTGGACTCTTCATAACCTCCCCAATCAAAATGCTCTCCGCACCATCTCTGTCCGAGTCCTGATCCATCTCCGTCTCAAAGCAGTCCCTCACCTGATTAGAAGTGAACACACCCGAAAAAGCAGGCATATGAGACTCCCCATGTGTTTCAAGCACTAATTCTTCATTACAGTTGACTGCATCATTCTTAATTCCACCCAATCCATCAAGACCATCCACGGAATCACTCAGGCACTGAGGAAAAACCGGAAGAATCCTCACAATTCCAGTCCCAGTCTGCCCACCTTGACTTTGCAGGCTCGCCATTACAGATTTCTTAATCAAAAGACAACCAAATCCAGTTGGGTCGGACCCAAACACCCTGTAAAATGATGTAATAATGAAATCCGGGCGAAAGAGCGACAACCCTAGTGAATCCATGTCTTTAGGACCCAATGACCCCGCATCAAGCAAAACATGCCAATTGTTCTGCTGAGCAAGTGCCATCCACTGATACGAATACTTCGCCCCAGTCACTCTTGACTGAACCGGAAACACAAAGAGCCCGGTTGCAGAATCCTTCTTCCTCCTCTTCTTGTTTGCAATCTGCTTCTTCAGCTCCCTAGAGCAAAGCTTCAATGTTGGCCACTTGAACCATGAGCTATAAACCTTGGCACCTTTCTCTTTCGCCTTCTGCGCCATCCAGTTCACAGACTGGCTCTCATGATCAAACATTGTCAACAGCTTCTTATTCGTGCCGAAAGGGTATGATTCAGCTAGCAATTTAAATGCAGACCCTCTACTGACAGTAAAAACAAGACCATATTCGTTTTCGGGGATGTTCAAGTAATCCATAATCCTAGTTTTTATGTCATGTTCAACACAGCCTGTCTCAGCGCCTCCATAGAGAGCATGGTTACTCAAATTCGCAATTATTTCCGACAATGTAAACGAACATGTTTCCCAATACAGTTCAGTTTGAAGATTCGAAAACAACCCGAAACCACAGTAATCAAGACATACCTTTGCAAGCGATTCAGAGAGGTGACTGTACTCCTCTGCCCTCAAATGATCAATCTTTTCAGTAAACTGGAATTTTGGGTACATTGTCAGGAACTTGTTGAAGGCTTCACGGAGGTGAGGGATTGAATCCTCCGTGGAGAATGTCCGGTCCGCGGCGAGCGCCGTCGCGCACAGAAACTCCTTCTGGGTGTGGAGCCTGGCGAGGGATCTCGACCGTCCAAAGCTGCCGTCTTGATTTGGGGTCTGGTCATAATCAATGTCTTGGGATTTGAAAAGCAACCCATCTTCTGATGCCTCCTCAAGAGCCTCCCGGAGCCTATTTTCTTGCAGCTGCCGGAGAACCGACGGCTTCCGCTTGGCGTCGACAGCCAAACCAGAACCGTTGTCTCTCTTCCTTCTGGTCTTCTTCTCCATTAGTAGAGCTGCACAGTGGGATATTGGCTTCCATACTGAAAGATGCATATCAATCTCTCTCTCCTCTCTCTCTCTAAAATCAGTCTGATCACTGCTGCCCAGAATCAGCTAACCAGTCTGAAAGCAAAAGGGGTCTATGAAATTTGAAAAATATTCAAATTTTGGAGCCTTCACTTTAAATTTCTACCTAAAACATTCAAACAACAAAGATAGATTCTTCCATTAAAACTCAGAACTTTATCGTGAGATCCGCAAGGGCAACTGGTCAGAAAAGGAAAAGGCAAAAAACATAAAGGACGTATCTGATAAGGAAGGAACTACTCACATTTAATAATCATCATCAAATGTGATCACAGAGAACATCTCCAACTTTTGAAAACCCATAAAGTAAACAAAACCCAATATTTTCCCAGAAAAAAAGATTCAAAACTCAGAATTCCCACAACACATCTGCTGTTCAAGTCTTTGATTCTTTGAACCAAACCATATAAAGATTTAGTCTTTGAAGGGGAATTGAAAGGCTAAAGAGGGAAAGAAAATGGTGCCCAGGAATCAAATTAAAAGACCCAAAAGAAAAAAGAAGAAGAGAGAGGGATTAAAGCAGGGAGAAAACCAAAGGCAGGAGAAAGAAATAGCTTCCTTCAACAACCCCCCTCCTCTCAACTACCAGTAGTTGTAGGAGTGATAGAAATACGAGAGAAGCAAATGGGTTGGCAACCCATCAAATGCTTTCATTTAATATCGGCACTCAATACGTACATTTCTGCATTTAATGCTTCCTGCTTTGCTTACCTCTCCACATTAAATACTCCCACCTCCCCTCCTCTCATTTCATTTTCCAGTATGATTTGAGCTCTCTCTCTCTCTCTCTCTCTCTCTCTCTCTCTCTCTCTCTCTCTGCAATTTAAATTTGGAGGAGAATGTTTGAGAAAAGTTTGAGGGCTGCTTTGGCCTCGCGTACGTACCCCATTATGCACCCCATATAAATATAATCATAAGTTTGCTCCTCAGTGCGATGAGATATTTGTAAAAGGAGACATCAAAGTGAAACTTCGTACTCTATGATATAATCATTTTTCAAGTATCTTTAACACAACATGATGTAGACCTGGCATAAACCCAACCATTTAAATATGAAAAATTAAAAAGGAAAAGAACTTGGGGATGTGGGATGTGGGATGTGGGATAAGAGAAATTAGGATGGGAATTAATCCTACTCCCCTAAAGATAGGTACCGGAAAGTTAAGCAATTTCGCATAAACTTACAGATGGTTGTTAGTTCACAGATTTGGATGCTCACCGAATCCCCTTATCTGGGGATCGGTCCTAGGGATCAACAAACGTGGATCATTGATAAAAAATCGTGCAGCTATAATTAAATGCTTTTTATATTTTTAAAAATAAAATAATCTCATTTTACGTGAAAATATAAAAAAGAAAAAAATACCCACACAATTTTTTATCAACGGTTCACGTGCGTTAATCCCTAGAATACCCACGAAGGGGATTCGGCGAGGATCCAAATCCTTAGTCCACTTTACCAGGTTAGCTCAATGCGTAATGTGAAAAAAAGTTTAGAACCCTAAATTATTTTATAAATTAACCAAGAAACTAAAATAAAAAAACACCATTGCAAATCAATTAATCATTTGGAAAGGTGGTCAACTTAAATGATATTTTGCCTTTCATTTTTTTTTAATTTTTTATGAGATAATTACTATTAAAATAGTTGATATTTAATATTTCAAGTTTCTAATCAATTGTATTTTTATATTTATTGTACCAAACCGTAGTTTCAACACACTAAAAAATCTCTTATCGATAATGTTTTAATCAAAACAAAACAAAAACCTTAAATAGTGGTCCTTAATATTGGAAATGTAGATTCCCAAATTTCCCTACCTACTTCCTGTTGAGACGAACTTCCAAGGTTTTTTTGTTTGTTTTCTGTTTACGGAGTTTCCAAGGAATTTCAATGAAAATGTTATTCAATTGTTTTGTTACATTACAGGATTCCGAATCATAATCTGGCTCCATCCATATCCATCACCCCACTGAGTTTTTTTTTTTTTTTTTTTTTAAGGGACCGGTTAGTAACTTAGTAACTTGATAACTTTGTCATGATAGTTCATTATTTCAGGAGTTAGAAATACTTACATAATTATTTCAATCTCCTTAGCCACCTCATGAGATTCACCAACCTAAAAATCGAGCCAGGACATACCGTGTGAAATAAGATCCTGAAAATTGTACAAGTCACAAATAACCCCGGTGGTTTAAGTGACGGTCATACTTTGCGAACATATAAACAAGGACATTGAAATGGCCTAAAGAACAAGAGAAGTACATGGTTAATTCAAATCAATGCAGAACCATGGCCAGATATGGGCATTGATTTGATAGCCGCAAGGAATGAAGACTGTTTAGAGGGGTCAGAAGACTAATCGTATATGATTGAATACTCTTTAATACAAACTGAACCCACCAAAAATTTAAAAAATAATAAAGTAATGACCCACCAAAAATTTAAACATCAATAATAAAGTAATATAGAGTTCACCTTCTTATTTATTTTTGGCTTATTCTTTTGTATGATCGAACTTACTTTGTGCCACTTTATAACATTCAAATTTTTCACTTTTTTCCATATTCTGTTAGTTTCGTAATAAAAAAAATGTTAAGTTCACTTATCTGGCATAATTAGAGTAGCGGAGAAGAGAGAAGTATATACTCTTCCTCTCCAAATTTTGTGTACCTTTTACACATTATTTCTTCAATATTTTAAAAATAAATAAAAATATGACGCAACGAGAAAAAATAGACATATGCATTAGAGGGTGGCATTATGCCAGATGAAATTAGGGAAGGGGTGGCGGACATAGCAGGAACCAGGAAGTGAGCAACCAAAATTTGCGTTTAAATATTATTTTCAACAATTTGGCTACCCGATATACGATAGGGTTTCTTCTTCCCCAGAGCATAAGACAATAAGAGCTGATGATGTAAATACCTACCCTTCTGTATTTCTGAAAAGTTTCTACCACGAATATATATCCTACCCTTCTGTATTTCTGAAAAGTTTCTACCACGCATATGTGTGTGTGTGTGTGTGTGTGTGTTTGTGTGTATATTTTTGTTGTGTTTGTTGCTGAGATGCCACGCCATGAGTTACCCAAAACCCCAAGCAAGAACAACGTCTGCATCTTGTACATAATTAATTAACCCAATTCTTTAAAAGATATCTAGACAGTAAAATAATAATATTTGTGCTTTCGATACTAAACGTAAATTATCATTTTCACTGCATTGTAATGTTATAAGAGAAAAGTTTAGGTAAGACAATTCTACATCGTCTACTGGAAATCTTTCACAAAAATATAAGATCCGGCTACATACTTTGGTTTTACGGGCAACATAGTGATTATCCCTATCCCGGCATGATAGTTACTCTAATCAAACAGACTTACACAAGCTTTTTGTCTTTGAATAGATAATTAGATTGATAGGAATGCTAATATATGTGGATGGATTTGGTATGAACTAGGGTAAATTAGGTACTATTTTTTGTTGTGTGTGCATGGCATGTATCTCATAAGGCATTGCAGCACAGCTCGAAACACGACGTTTCATGTTTTGCATGCTTCTGCTTCATGCTTGAATCCTTGATGCTTGTGGTCCACCGCGCAATATACGTGCCAAAATAAAGTTAATTTCTTGATATTTTCATCTCCCAATCGGAGGATTTATATAGGAATACAAGCAATGATGATCAGGTATGAAACCAGTACAAGAAGTCATAAAAAAACTGCTATGAAACTACTGCCTATATCTAAATTTACTGCTTACAACTACTCTATTAATTACAATGGATTTCATGTCTGATTTCCTAATTCTTTAGTCAACAATGGCTGCTTCAGTTAACACTCCCCCTCAAGTTGGTGCATAAATATCTCGAATGCCTAACTTGCTGAGTGAAAGATGGAAAATCCTACTTGACACTGCCTTTGTTAAAATATCTGCTAGCTGGTCATCACTCTTCACATAAGGCAAGTTAATGGTACCATCAACCAACATTTCCTTAATAAAGTGCCTATCCACTTCAACATGTTTAGTACGATCATGTTGAACTGGATTATGAGCAATGCTAATGGCGGCTTTGTTATCACAATAAAGATTTGATGGCTTTGTAGAATTGAAACCCAATTCTCTCAACAAAATCTTGAGCCATAACAATTCTTGCACGCCGTGTGCCATACCTCTAAATTCAGCTTCAGCACTAGATCTAGCCACTACATGTTGCTTCTTACTGCGCCAAGTAACTAGATTTCCTCCAACAAATGTAAAGTATCCAGAAGTCGATCTGCGATCAGTTACTGACCCAGCCCAATCTGCATCAGTGTATCATTCAACTTTTTGATGTCCATGATTGGAAAACATCAAGCCTTTTCCAGGAGCAGACTTCAAATACCTGAGAATGCATTGTACAGCATCCATGTGGGCTTCACTTGGCCTATGCATAAATTGACTCACCACACTTACAGCATAGGCTATGTTAGGTCGTGTATGAGACAAATAAATCAACCTCCCAACTAATCTTTGGTATCTTTCCTTGTTAGCCGAAACTTGATCAGGATAGTCTCCTAATCTATGGTTTTGCTCAATTGGTGTGTCTGCAGGTTTACAAGCTAACATCCCAGTCTCAGTTAATAAGTCTATAACATATTTCTTTTGAGAAAGAAAAATGCCATGCTTTGATCTTGCAACTTCAATACCCAAGAAATATTTCAAAGTACCCAAGTCCTTCATTTCAAATTCCTTGGCTAGATACATTTGAAGTTTTTGAATTTCCTCGACGTCATCACCTGTAACCACCATATCATCCACATAAACAATTAAGGCTGTAAGTTTACCTTTATCATGCTTAAGCAATAAGGTATGATCAGCCTGAGTTTACTTGAACCCATAATTTCTCATCGATTGAGCAAACCTGTCAAACCATGCCCTTGGTGATTGCTTCAATCCATACAAGGACTTTCTCAGCCTACATACTTTGCCAATATCACAAGTGGTAGTGAATCCAGGAGGAAGATCCATGTATACCTCTTCATCCAAGTCTCCATGTAAAAATGCGTTTTTCACATCAAACTATCGTAGAGGCCACCCCAGATTTGCTGCCAATGACATAAGAACCCTAATAGTGTTGATCTTTGCTACCGGCGCAAATGTCTCTTGATAATCAATGCCATAGGTTTGAGTATAACCTTTGGCTACCAATCTGGCCTTGTACCTCTCCACTGAACCATCGGCTTTATGCTTTACTGTGAACACCCATCTACACCCAACAGGTTTCTTGCCTTCAGGAAGTTTAACCAGTTCCCAAGTGGAGTTTTTTCGAAGAGCTTCCATCTCTTCAATCATAGCTTTTTTCCATTTTGGATTTTTAAGAGCATCCTGTAACTTATTAGGAATTGAGACTGATGACAATTGGTTTGCAAAAGCTATATAAGAGTCTGACAAGCGATGAAATGAAACAAAATTAGATATAGGATATTGAATACCCTTTTGTAGAAGAATGACCATAACGAACAGGGGGTATCCCTCGATTTTCTCGAATAGGATAACGAGAACCAAACTCATGATGTGGTTCATTTGGATCAGCACTTAATGAAATCTCATGATTGGACTCATCAAATATAGTAGGCTGAAGAGAAGGAGAATGAGTGGTTACCTCAGGATAATTCGTATGAGTAGCAGCTGATTGGTCAGAGAGTTGGTCAATGAGGGGATCTATATGTGGGTGGTCTATCTCATCAGCCACTTTTTCTTTTTCTTTTCCTTTATCTCCCCTTTTTCTTATCCTCTCATATACCTTCAATATTTTTCCACTCTTTGCCTCATCATTAGGCAAATTTGGACCATCACCGGCATCAGACAAGTGTTCATCCGAAAAATGCATACCACCAATGTCAAGTGGCAACTGCTCTTCCTCCTTACTCCCCATCTCCCCCTGAAGAGAAGTGGCCGAATCTCCCTCTGAAAAATAAGCCTCTTGTTCCTGAAAGGTAACATCCATAGAGACAAAAAATTTCCCATTGGGAGGATAGTAACATCGATACCCTTTCTGAGTAGCAGAATAACCAATAAACATACATTTGATGGCTCGAGGATCCAACTTATCACGATTTTGCATGTGGACATGAACATAGCAGACACAACCAAACACTTTTGGAGGAATATGAAGGAGTGAAGGAAGAGAATGATACTGGGGAAGGGTTTGGATAGGTGTTTGAAATTGGAGAACACGTGATGGCATGCGATTGATAAGAAAAACAGCTGTGTGAATGGCATCACCCCAAAAACGTTTAGGAACATGCATAGCAAAACATAAAGATCGAGCCACATCCAAGAGGTGACGATTTTTACGTTCTACTACACCGTTCTGTTAAGGAGTATGTGGACAAGATGTTTGATGAATGATACCTTCTTGTTGAAAAAATGTTTCAAGTCCATAATTCAAATACTCTTTCCCATTGTCAGATCGAACAACTTGAATTTTAGCATTAAATTGGGTTTGAATCATTTGATGAAAGATTGGAAAAACAGACATAACCTCACTCTTACTTTTTAGTAAGTATACCCAAGAAACTCGAGTGCAGTAATCAATGAAAGAGACAAAGTATTTAGCACCAGTATAAGTAGGAATATGAAATGGTCCTCAAACATCAGAATGAATAAGAGAGAAAGGAACATCACTTTTATTGGAGCTTAAAGGAAATGAGACACGATGATTTTTAGAAAAGATGCAAGTTTCACAATGGAAATTAGAAACCTTGACTTTAGAAAATAAAGAAGGGAATAGATATTGCAGGTACTGAAAGGAAGGATGTCCCAATCTTTTGTGCCATAACCAAATTTTTTCAGAAGCTTCAAATTGTTTAGCTTCCACTTGACAACTGTAACTTGTCTTCTCACAATCTGGTGGTAAGTCCAAGTAGTATAGACCTCCCCTCTCTCTACCATGACCAATCAACGCTTTCGTTCGAATATCCTGAAACCAACAATGAGTAGGAGAAAAGATGGCAAGACAGTTTAGTTGATTTGTAAGTTTACCAATGGAAAGCAAATTGTGAGAAAGATTAGGAACATGTAAAACAGATGAGAGAGATAGGCATGGTGTTAATGAGATGGAGCCTGCTCCAAGCACTGGAGTGGAAATACCATTAACAACTTTAACGGTATTTAAAGGTGGAGTAGTGTGAGAAGCAAACCATGAAGAGTTATTGGTCATGTGGTCAGAAGCCCCCGAATCAATGATCCAAGGTTTATTTGGAGCACCAAATGTGGTGTTCAAGGCAAAACCAAAGTTACCTGCGTCGACTAAGGAAGTGGAAGCAGTAATAGGAGAAACTGAGTGAGCAGATTGATCTACTCAAGGCACGGAAGGCGTTGGTGTAGACAGGTGTGCTTGCGATCCAACAATGCTTTTCTTTTGATTTTCCTTCTTTTGAACCCACCAATCAGGATATCCATGCAACTTAAAACAAGTGGCTCTAGTATGCTTATCCTTGTCACAATAAGTACACTTCCTTGTATCAGTAACTTTAGATCCACCTGATCGAGAATTCGAGACTCCACGGAGAAATCGAGACGGAGCAGCTACCATGGCTGACCCTTCCACTTGTGGGCCAACCAACATAATGGTTTGCCTACTTGCTTCAGCATTCACAAGAGCATAAGTAGCACGAACAGATGGCAAAGGTGTTTGAGTCAAAACTTGACTGCGAACATGATCTAAATGAGGATCAAGGCCAGCCAGAAAATCATACAATCTTTCTTCTGAAATTTCTGTCTCTCGAGCAGCAACATCATCAGCACATTTCAATTTTCCAGGACGTAAGAAATCTATTTCTTGCCATGTTTGCTGAAGTTTACCATAATATGCAGATAAAGGCTCACCATTCTGGCGAGTCGCCAGTGCTTGACGGCGAAGTTCATATAATTTTGATGCATCTTTTTCAATTGAGTAAGTTTGGGTAACAGCATCCCAAACATCTTTTGCAGTAGAGAGTCGGAGAAAAATGGCCCGCAAATCTCTAGTCATGGAGTTGAGAAGCCAAGATTGAACCATGGCATTCTCTTCCTCCCATATAGCATACGATGCATCGGCTTCTGCTGGTGCCTTTTTTTTCCACTGACATAAGACCATTTGCCTCTGCCAGTGATGCAGATGCGGACACTTTGGGACCACGAGGAATAGTTGGACCCATCCAACTTGTCTGGGGTGATATGCAGAGACATATCATTTTGTGTAACAGCAGCTGAAACAGTGGTCTTGGAGTCACCCATTATTACTGCAACGAATTCTCTTTATTGAAACAATAGAGAGTCAGTCTTACTGAGAGAGATGCAGGAACAAAATGCAAGGAGGAAGAGGCAATGGCACGGGTTTGTTGGGTGATTCCAACGGGTATGGTTTATAGGGTATGGGGTAGTATTTAAAATTTTTTTTGTTTTTTTTGGAAAGTTTTATGGGTTCGTGGAGATATTGCAAATGGACAGAAGATGGGTAGAGATGCAGCGGAATGTATATGGTTAACAAGCTCAATATGGGTAGTGATGTTGGCAGATATGGCCAAAGAGAGATTGGATTCGTATGAAAGTAGAAGGCCTGCTATTCTGCAGGTCTTATGGGGTAGATGGCAATAGTGCCAGTAGGTTAATCAGAATAGAAACTCCTTTTTTGGATCAGAATGGCTCTGATACCATACCAAAATAGAGTTAATTTCTTGATATTTTCATCTCCCAATCGAAGGATTTATATAGGAATACAAGCAATGATGATCAGGTATGAAACCAGTACAAGAAGTCATAAAAAAAACTGCTATGAAACTACTGCCTATATCTAAATTTACTACTTACAACTACTCTATTAATTACAATGGATTTCATGTCTGATTTCCTAATTCTTTAGTCAACAATGGCTGCTTCAGTTAACAATACGTACTGTGTTTGTAGCTTAATATACAGGCATGGAATGGATGGTTATCGAGCGTAAAGTGACAAAGACGTACGTAGGTGCTGTGCTGCTGGGTTCAATACTTTATAGGGAAATTTTATTTGAACTTAGCTTTTTTATCTTTAGACCCAATTAGAAAATTTTGTCTACCAAACTGCCAAATTCACCCTTAAATAAAAAAGAAGAAACAATTTTATAAATCCAAACACAAACAACAAAAATTTCTATCTCTACACCCATTTTATTGAATCCAATGAACCTAACCCTAATGCCAGCAACCCTTCTCCAAACTCGTCGACACCCACCATCCCCTTACCCTCTTTTTTTTTTTTTGTTATTACATGATGAAGAAAGTACCTTCTTTTTTTCATTTGATTGGGTTATTTTTACAAGCACATGTTGGGTGGTGTTTTATTGTTTTTGAGCGGAAATTAAACAAGTACAATTCTTTTTTTTTCTTGCTAGATCTCCGTTTTTTCTCTAACAGTTAAAAATTTCTATCTTTTTCAATTTGGTTTAATGTTCAACGAATGGGTGTTGAAGTGAAAGTGAAAATGCACAGAAGCCTTGCAGCTGTGGGGTTTGATAGCTTTTTTTATTCACTAAAATCCAATGTGTATAACTTACCAAAATTAAGAAAAAGTAAAGATGTAAGCCAAGAATTCAAGAGAGAAGAGAAGACATATAAAAGAATAGTAGAGAGGGATCGTGGTCGTTGACGATGTCGGAGAAGAGTTGCCATCCTTAGGGTTGGGTTCACCATATTAAATAAAAAGGGTGTAGAGAGATTATTGTTGTTTGTGTTAGGGTTATAAAATTAATTTTTCATTTTTATTTATTCAAGGACAAATTTGGAAGTTTGGTAGATAAAGTAGGGAAGTTTGCTATTAATTTTTGGTTTCTATCAATTACTAAACTTCCAAATTTGGAAGTTTCGTATTAATTTTTGGTTAATTCCTCAATTACTAAGTAACCCCCCTTCCCTTTTCCTTTTAAGTTTGGTATCCATTAAATTATTTTTATTTTTTATATTCTTTTCTTCTCTTGTTGGATATGATGATGATATCACTTCCATTCAAATTTTGCTTTACTTAAAAAAGGTGGTGGTATTTATATACTTATTTTTATTTGGACATATTTTTTTTGTTAATTTCTGTCACTTGATCATCTTCAATTAATACAATTCAATAACCAAATATGTGCTTAAGATAAAAATGAGTGTGAACTAGCATCACCTACCTAAAAGTTCATCATTAGTTTATATAAAGTAAGGCAATTGAGAATATTAATGGGGACTACCGTGCACTACAAGTTTATAACATCTCTCTCTCTCTCTCTCTCTCTCTCTCTCTCTCTCTCTCTCTCTCTCTCTCTCTCTCTCTGTTTGGTGACATTTGGCCTTCGAGTCCAGTGTCCACATGAGATTTGAGACGACCATGCCAATTGCCAAGTGCGAAGTGAAGTGTTTGTGGGTGGACTTTCTATTCCATGCAAAGAGAAATTCTCGAGTGTAAATGTCCGTTCTACGGAGAGATTTTTTAGTGCAACCGTCATAGGAGGTGGTGCATCACGTGTCCCTATATAAATTGTGGGTTACATGTGCTAAAATGTTAATAACTTAAAAATTAAAATTTTCCACCACTTACATAAAAACACGTAGTATACCATTTCTATTTCCATCACAATTAAAAATTTCTCCCTCCTACGAGGCACTACTCTCGCAAAGACGTACGAACTCATGCATTCAGGTCTTCTCGAATCGCGCTTCTTACGAGTGTGCTGCAGCACAGTACAGAAGCACTTGAAATGGTAAATATCTCTAGTTGGTGATGTCTTTCAACCAAAATTAATTCTTTGAAGGCCCAAATTTTAAATTTTAAATTGTATTAATAAAAAAAAATGGTTTGGTTCGAGATCACTGAACACCACCGCTATGTAAAACCGAACTCGATACCGAACGGTTCGGGGTCAAAATTTCTGGGCCCATTTTTTCTGGTTGTTTTTGGGTCGGGAAGAATGGGATTGGGATTTGTATGGCATGCTCATGCTGGCGGAAAATGAATTTATATGGCAAATTGGGTTGGAGATTTTTCTTTTCAAATTTTCACTTATCAAATATTGGGCTGGAGCTGGGACAAGACTTTCTTAAAAATAAATCTAAGCCTTATTTTGAAATGGATCCAATCCAGCTAACGCTTTTCCATAAGCTTTGGATTGGGCCGGCCTTAAATTGTTGATAATTAGAGTACCTTTTTCTTCTTAAATACATACGGTTTACCTACAATAAGAGATAGACAAAGAGTGTTAAGGTACATAATGGGTTAGTCATAACAATTTAATTAGAATTCATCTTTGACAAAAATCAAACTTAAAAGTGAAGGCATACCCCAAGACCGTAGTGCTATTTGAGATTTTTTTCTTTTATTTGGTTCAATTAATCTTTTAGAAGTAATCTCGCACATAATTTTTTTTTTTTTTACACATTTTGAGATTGAATAGATTAAACATAAATTATAATACAAAAGTAAACATTGCATAAAGAAAAGTTAAATGTGCAAAGTCTAAAGGTGAGGATTGGTATTTGTTAAAACAAAAGGTGAGGATTGGTATGAGTAGGCTAGGTTCAAAGTTTGAACCCCTTCAATGTCACAAAGAAAAAAGAAATAGATGTCACTAAGTACTATGATTTAATATATTTTTCTTCATTTGTAAATGAGAGGTTTTATGTTTAATTCTCGTCAAAGGCGAATTCGAATCACTTATTATGACTAACCTATTGTAAGTCTTAACAGACGTCCCGTCCCCCTAGTTTAGATACTCTCGTTTGTTCAAAATAATAATAAAAAACTGTGCGAAAATCATTTCACTTATATAAACCATATTCGTCAACAAATCAGTTTTCTTTTCAACTACAGAATATTTGGTAGAAGAACATTGTAATTGTATGGCCAACTTGGTAAAATTCGTCACACACCATCAATAAGATAGTTAGGAATAAGAAAGGTGAACTTCAAACCTCTCTCAACCATTAATTTAGCTTTTCAAAATAAACAAAACATTAGTTTATGAGATTACAATTGAACATTAGTTTAGAGGGATTCCAATCACTCTTATTTAATTGATTAACATTTTACAGTCTCTGTATTATTGTCCTTATTTTTTTTATTTTATATTATGATCTCCATTATCTTTGTTTTATTTTATTTTAGTTTTTAAAAAGGTAAAGTTTATGTCATTCTTTCTTTCATGTATTTTTATTTTTTTTTCTTGTAGTTTGATTTATCTTTCCTGACTACGTGTACATTTTTTTTAATATCATTAATTCTCCTCGTTCTTTAGATTTTAAAAAAAAATCTTCAAATTAAAATATGACTCGACAATAAATAAAAATATCACTGGAAAATAAATAAAAAATATTCTATATAAAATAATGGGCCGAAACAGGAGAGCAGTCATGGTCACCTGTATTGTCCAGGTACATAGGGAAATAGATGGAAAAATATTAAACAGAGCACTCTGTTTTGGTGACACGTACAAGGTATCTTTGTATCTGGAGCCCCTTCGGATTCCCGAATGACATCTCAATCCCCTCTTTTGTCTTCACGCCTGAGAACGACTGCTCCATTTCACGAGCAAACTTCCAAAACGGCATAAACCCGGCTTCAACTCTCCGAGCAAAAGAATCCAGATTAGTGCTGTAATTAAGATTCAGTTTAGAAATTTAATTACAACCACGACGATGTTCTTGTGACAATATCTCGGATCAGTAGTTATGTCATATGTTTAACTACTAACGTTTCGGTTAACGTGATTACGTTAGAATCATGAGGTGGCGAGAAGTTCATTTACGACATAAATATTGTTGTGACATATTTTAAGTGAATCAGCTTAATTCCTTGTGGTAGTGCGTAATTAACTCATGCATAGTAACATTATCATTGACATGCTAGGGTCATGATACGGAGATAAATTTATAATGATGGCGGTATTATGATAGCTGTGGTGGAAAAATTTTGTTGTCTTCATCTTGATGAACTAGTACTTACAAAACAATTAAATACCATTGATAAAAGAATCAAACCCACACGCCCAGGGGATGGGAGGTTTTGACCAATAGATATCTTATGCTTAAGTCAATTTCTCTGAAAATAGAGAGAGGTTAAGGTTTAACTGCGCAACAAAAGCTTAACAGTATTTGGTGGAGAATGGGCTATTCATAGGACTACTACATGTGTAGGGATTATCATGTCATGTGTCGGTGTTCAGTTGGCCAAAGTGTGCATCGGTCAGATACAGTAAGAAAATATCTTTAAAATGCTGAGATATCTTAAAGATACGTGAGAAATTATTCTGAATATATTATTTAATTAATAATATTTTGGAATAATAAGTGAAATCCTTGATTGAATTTGGTGGTGATTCCTTTCTTGATTGAATTGATCTTCAAGAAGAAAAACTTTAAAGATGGAATTAATAATTTAATCATATCTTTAATATTATCGTAGTCGATAGCTCAAGTCTGCTTGAGTGTTAAACTGCGCATGGAATGAATGTGGACGACACCAATTTAATGAGGGCATTTTTGTCACTTGATGGTAAAATTTCACGTGTCAGCTCTAAAATTTTCTGTATTATTTTTTGCTCCCACTAATCACATACTACCATGCATTATAGTTTTTCACAGTGGCGTGTAATCGACTCAGGACAATAGTATTCTCATTGGTATGCTTAGAGTTTAGAGGCATAACGAAGATGTCATCGAGCTTATATTTTAATTACTTAACAGTGCCTAATTAGCTTAACATTTGTGTACACATACTTTAATGGCATATTCCTTTCCCCAGCTTACTTAGAAAGACGACGAATTTCCATCTTCCATTTTAGCCAGCTCAGTCCTAATAATGCTCATTCTGCCACCCTCACTCTTTTTTTTAAACTTCCTTTTTAATCCCACCGCAATTTTCCATTCGTTCCAATCGAATCCCCCCTCGACCGTATCGGTATATATATGCTGCTGTTCTGCTGGGTGAATGAAACTTTCACAACCAGCCCAGCAGCAGACCCAGGACCTTTCCTCTATACTTTCTCAGAAAATCAATGGCACCCATGAACCAGATTCTCCAAGATTTCCAAGCAATGCCCTTTGCAGTCCCTGCTGCAATCGCTGCTCTGTCTCTGCTCTTCCTGTTTTCCGTCAAAGCTTTGATCTTCCCCAAGAAAAACACTTTCTCCAAACTCCCTTCTGTTCCAGGTACCTATTACTAATTTCCCACTTTTATTTATTTTTGTGTTTATTTGTTGGAGATTTATGAGTTTTGATGAACTGGGTGGTCGGAACGTTGGGAATTTTGCAGTTGTGCCAGGATTGCCTGTGGTGGGGAACTTGCTGCAGCTGAAGGAGAAGAAGCCGTACAAGACGTTTACTAGGTGGGCTGAGGAGTACGGACCAATCTTTTCTATCAGAACTGGTGCTACCACCATGGTTGTTCTCAATACAGCTGATGTTGCTAAAGAGGTAGGTTTCTCTTCTCACTAATCACTGTGATAAACGGATTTGAATCCTCTCCTGAGCAAGGAGACGGATCCTCCTGACCCAAACACACGGGTGTTGAATTTTGATCCAACGGTTACAAACAATAAAAATTATTATAATTGTAGCTGTTGGATGAAAATCCAACTGCCCGTGTATTTAGATCAGGAGGCTCCGTCTCCTTTGCTCAAGAAATGATCCAAATTCGTGAAAAAAGGCATACGACAATTAGACCAGTTGGCTAGGGAGCCAGCTTCACCTTCACCCAAGTTCGAGCCATCCTTCCTCTCAGTTAGAGAAGTTGGAATAAAATAAAGAAATAATTTATGCATGCCTCTTTTCTCATTATGCACACTCTATTTATTTGTGTCCCTTCCCATAAGACATAGAACATCATCTTTATGAACCAAAAGAAAATGAAACAAATCACTAAGTACCATGTCACATATTCGAAGGGTACTTTTTTATTTGATGGATAAATAAAATAACCTTAATAGAACTACGGAAGTTTGTTTCTATCAAGTGAAATTCAATATTTATCCATCACTGAAACTTCTGAGTGAGGTTAATTCGGTTGAGTTAGACCTTTGCACCAGTTGACTTGGGTATACAAGTAATTAATCATTGCCAATCGACTCTGTAGCTGAAGTTTAGCATTAAAAATTAAGGGTTTATTTGGTACTCTACTTAAATTCATCTTTAAAATCACATTTTTTTTTTCTTTCGTTTTTTTGTTCTTTAACACTTTTTAAGTTTAAACCTTGAAAATTTGTTTGGTAAAATTATTTTTAAAAACTAGATTGAAAACTAACTGAAAAATTGACTTATTTCTTCAAAACACCAAAAGTAAGGTTTTAGAGTTGAGAATTTTTATTTGAACCTATATTTTGTATCTCAACACCCAGCTTACTTTTTATACCCACATTGTATTGATTTATCTATCATTATCTCTTTACACCCAACGTTATTTTCGAAACTGCCCTTACTTATCAAAACTCAACTCAATCAAACTTTTTTTTTACACCCAACTCAATCTACTTAAAAATAACAAATAAAACCCTAACTAGTCCATCATCTCCGTGGAGCAAAGCCCCTTCTGTGACATCCCACATCGTCCAGGAGAGTGATCCTTAAATGTATATTCCAATCCCTACCTAGCACGAGGCCTTTTGGGAGCTCACTGGCTTCGGGTTCCGTAGGAACTCTGAAGTTAAGCGAGAAAGGGCCTAGAGCAATCCCATGATGGGTGACCCACTGGGAAGTTGCTCGTGAGTTTCCAAAAACAAAACCGTGAGGGAATGGTAAGCCCAAAGCGGACAATATCGTGCTACGGTGGTGGAGCGGGCCCGGGAAGTGGTTCCGTCCAGGCCGGGATATGACACCTTCTCTCTCTTTAAAAAATCCTTCCATCTGCCATGGTTGTCATTCTGCACCCCCATCTGCTCCTCCGTAGTCATCCAAACCTCTTGCTCTTCCTTTTCTTCATCATTTGACATCTCTAAATTTGTAGAGCACTAATTAGCTTAATAATTGGTATGTGTTCAATCGATTGGTTCAATTTTTACGGATTGATTCCTTTTTCTTTTCATTTAAATGAGCTTTTGGTTATAATGTTTAATGAGTTTGGCATGTTTCAATTAAATGAGAATCTTCTTGACTCTATATTCCTATCTGTGGTAGAAAATGGGTACGTCCATGATAACTTTTGATAGATCAATGAATATTTTTAACCGTGGATATTTTTTTTTTCTCAAAATTGTGGATATTTATTAAATACAAAAGTTGCGGACAACAATTCACATTACATTGAACTATGGCTAAAAAGTATATCGCATTTGCACGTTTTAAAGGCGAACTCATAACTAAGCAATTTTTATTGTGGAGCAAAACTTTGGGTATGGATCGGATGTGTAATTGAGTTTATGCATTTTAATGATTAAACTGATATATATTTCAACCACATATGGATTTAATATCGTAGTATCTTTTAGCCTCTATATGCCACAAAGTTGCAAACAAAAATTCGCAATACATAGAATTGTGGTAAAAATGTAGATCGTCTTTGCACGTTTTATAGGTGAACTCATAGGTAAACAGTTTTTATTGTTGACCAAAACTTCGGGAATTGATCTAACTTGAATGTATAATTGAGCTTTATGCATTTTAATGATTAAATTGATAAATATCTTGACCGTATATGAATTTAATATCGTAGTGTCTTTTAACCTCTATATTGGTATATGTGGCAAAAAAATGGGTACCTCCATGAGAAAATTTTGTAGATCGATGAATATTTTCAATCTAAATATGTATTAGATACCAAAAATTATAAGTCTATTCACGAAAGTCTAAGTCAATGCCACATACAATATTTGTTACGCTATATTTAAGGAACTGTTATTAACACTCCAAAAATCTCATTCTACACTTTGCACAAATGTATTTTTCTTTCTAATTATAGAAAGTTTGGAGTGCCAAATAAGATTTTTTGAGTGCTAATAACAATTTTCTATATTTATATACATTTTATTTTAGTTTGGAAGTCGACTTCCTTTCTTTTTTTTTCTTTATCAAGTTGGGAGTATCATTGACTGTGATCATGTGCAACTAGTTGTTGATTCATTGTGAATAATCAACATGATTTCTTACAATGTCTTGGGCGTATGAATAACAAAAAGAAAACGGTCATGATACAAGCTGAATAAGAGTAGTACTAATTAGTAAACAACTTGTGCATGATGTTTGCTTATAACCAAGTGGCATGAAGGAACAAATGTGTACGTTTCTTGCATGACTTGGAGTAGTATTAGTAAAGTCACACATGCCAATCAACTTGTTGGCAAGTGACCATTTACCACAGTAGTGAAAAAGTGTTGTGTTCTTGCATGAAGGCGTAGGTTTGAATTTTGTCGGTGACTAATCTAACATCTAACTTACTAATGCTATCGCTTGACTCAAAAAAAAAAAAAATCGAAATGTATGTAGTGGATAAACACAATCTCAAAATTTAATTAAACTCACATAACAACGATAAATAAAGGCATTATCACAACTTATGGGTGGTGAGCAATCCCATTAAAATGGAACTTAATATATACATATTAAAAACAAAAACAAATTGATGCAAAATCTCACGACGACTAATACTATTCCAAGTTATGCATGAAACATACATATTTTTTCCTTCATGCCACTTGGTTATAAGCAAACATCATGCACAAGTTGTTTAATAATTAGTATTACTACTATTAGCTTGTATCATGACCGTTTTCTTTCTGTTATTCATACGCCCAAGACATTGTAAGAAATAATGTTGATTATTCAAAACAAATCAATAACTAGTTGCACAAGGTCACAGTCAGTGATACTCCCAACTTGATATCCCAACTTGATAAAGAAAGGAAAAAAAAAGGAAGTCGACTTCCAAACTAAAATAAAATGTATATAAATATAGAAAATTGTTATTAGTACTGCAAAAATCTCATTTGGCACTCCCAACTTTCTATAATGAGAAAGAAAAATACACTTGTGCGGAGTGTAGAATAAGATTTTTGGAGTGCTAATAACAGTTTCCTAAATATGTCTTAACAAATATTGTACGTGGCATTGACTTAGACTTTCGCAAATATTCTTATAATTTCTGGTATCTAATAAATATCCAGATTGAAAATATTCATTGATCTACAAAATTTTCTCATGGAGGTACCCATTTTTTTGCCACAGATACCAATATAGAGGCTAAATGACAATACGATATTAAATTCATATGTGGTCGATGTATTTATGAATTTAATCATTAAAATGCATAAGCTCAATTACACATTCAAGTTAGATCATTCCCGAAGTTTTGGTCAACAATAAAACTGCTTATCTATGAGTTTACCTATAAAACGTGCAAAGGCGATATACTTTTTAACCACAGTTCTATGTATTGTGAATTTTTGTCCGCAACTTTTGTGGCATATAGAGGTTAAAAGATACTACGATATTAAATCCATATATGGTTTAAATATTTATCAGTTTAATCGTTAAAATGCATAAACTCAATTACATATCCAAGTTAGATCAATTCTCGAAGTTTTGCTCCACAATAAAAACTGCTTAGCTATGAGTTCGCCTATAAAACGTGCAAAGGCGATATACTTTTTAGCCACAATTCAATGTAATGTGAATTGTTGTCCGCAACTTTTGTATCTAATAAATATCCACGGTTAAAAATATTCATTGATCTACCAAAAGTTATCATGGACGTACCCTTTTTTACCACAGATGAGAATATAGTGGCTAGAAGATTCTTATTTAATTGAAACATACCAAACTCATTAAACACTCTAACCAAAAGCTCATACCGATTATTAAGCTAATTAGTGCTCTAGAAATTTAGAGATGTCAAATGATGAAGAAAAGGAAGAGCAAAAGGTTTGGATGACTACGGAGGAGTAGATTGACAACCATGGGAGATAGAAGGATTTTTTAAAGAGAGAGAAGGGGATTTGCTCAATGGAGATGATGAACTGGTTAGCGTTTTATTTTTTATTTTTAAGTAGATTGAGTTAGGTGTAAAGAGAAATTTGATTGAGTTGAGTTTTGATAAGCAAGGGCAATTTCGAAAATAATGTTGGGTGTAAATAGATAAAGATGGATAAATCAAATACAGTGTGGATATAAAAAGTAAGCTGGGTGTTGAGATACAAAATATGGGTTCAAATAAAATTTTCCTTTAAAATTTTTAAACTAAAAACTTTTACTTTCTCTTTCCTCCAATAATTTCTATCTCCAATTCTCCACTCAGCCACTGTCTCCTTCAATTCTCTCTCTACAAATTATCTCCCTTCTCTTTTGGATAAGGATTCTCTTCCCTCAGTTTTTTCTTTCTCTTTCATCCACTCATATTTAAAAGATCAAAATTAAATCATATCAACATTTTATATTAACTTTTTTTTATAGAGAAATAAAGACAAAATAGAAAGTACGGAAAAAGAAGAGTGAAGGGGAGAAGAATAGAAAAAAAAAGAAAATCCTACTCTTCTTTCTCTTTCCACCGGCCCTCTCTCCTGATGCTTTCACTCTCCTCTTTCTCTCCTGGTGGTCTCTTTAGCTCCTATTTCTCCCTTGATGCTCTCTCTCCTCTTCCTCCTCCTTTCTCCTTTTTCTCTCTCCTTCGATGCACTCTCCTCTTTGAATCTATCTATGGACAATGATGTCTTTCTTTATTTTTTGTAAATTGTTAAGATTTAAAATAAATTTTGAATCTAATACAAAACAAATTTTTGAGTCTTTAAGAAAATTGTTCCTAAGACATTTTCTCAAAAAATGTTTTGATCAAATGTTAATTTTTTTTAATAGAATACCAAACATGCCCTAAGATACTGTGTTTTTTCTTGAAGGCTTGAAGCCATGAAAGATCCATTCGATTGAGATTTCAACTGATTTCCGACTTATGGGTTTATCTTTTCCATGGACATCATTATAGAGTTGATGAGCAATAGGCGTGTCCTCAACGCCTATTGCAATGATCAAAGGGTTATAACAATGAAAGTTCTGTTTCTTACTAATTCAATATGTTCTAATGAATTTGTATGTATTACGGGGAAGGTTTTATCCAATATATATATATATATATATATATATATATATATTCTTGTATGAAGGATTCGTTAAAACTCCCTTTGAATAATTGGTAACCACTTCTGCTCTAATGGTTGTTTCAGGCCATGGTGACCAGATATTCATCCATGTCAACGAGAAAGCTATCAAAGGCACTAAAGATTCTCACTTCCGATAAATGTATGGTTGCAACAAGTGACTACAACGATTTTCACAACATGGTAAAACGATACGTACTCACGAATGTTCTTGGAGCGAACGCTCAGGTTCGTTGTTACGGTTCTTGTTCTCACTTTATGCGCACACTATTTCTTATCCGATGATATAGTAGATTTGTTATAACTCCATTAGTAATATTCAGAAGCGACACCGAAGCCAGAGAGATACCATGAGGGAAAATGTTGCTAGCCGATTGCATGCTCATGTAAACAACTCTCCTCAAGAAGCTATAAATTTCAGAGAGATATTCGAGTCCGAACTCTTTGGAATTGCTTTGAAGCAAGTGAGCGTTGCTTTATTTTGTTAGTACGAGTATTCTGTAACGCTTCTTCCTTGTACTTGACGTTACAATTGCGAAGTTGAGAATATTGTATAAACTAACATAATGGATGCAGGCTATAGGTAAGGATATAGAAGACTCCATTAATGTGGAGGAGCTTGGTACTACATTATCAAGAGACGATATCTTTAAGGTTCTAGTGAATGACATGATGGAAGGTGCAATCGAGGTTGATTGGAGAGACTTCTTCCCGTACCTGAGATGGGTTCCTAATAAGACCATAGAAAATAACATGAAGAGACTCTCTCGCCGCAGGATAGCAGTAATGAATGTCTTGATCGAAGAGCAGAAGAAGCGAATTGCTTCAGGAGAGGTGCTCTTTTCTTGCTTTATTATCTTTTTTTGGGTACTTCTTAGTAGTTGTACATGTAACTTGAATGGAGTTTGAAACAGGAATTGAATTGTTATACCGACTACTTGCTTTCTGAAGCAAAAACGCTTACACCTGAGCAAATCGCCATGTTGATTTGGGAAACGATTATCGAGACAGCGGATACTACAGTGGTAACAACGGAATGGGCTATGTATGAACTTGCAAAAGATCAGAAACAACAGGTTATTTTAGTTGCTGATTTTTTAAATTTTGTATGTGCGCCATTTTTTTTTCTTGGTAACTAATATGGGTCTACTTTGCCTCGTAATATAACAGGATCGTCTCTTTGAAGAAATTCAAAATGTTTGTGGAACCAACAAGGTTACTGAGGAACATTTGTCCCAGATGCCGTACCTGGGTGCTGTTTTCCATGAAACTTTAAGGAAGTACAGTCCAGTTCCTATAGTTCCTCCTAGATATGTGCACGAAGATACCCAATTAGGCGGTTACTATGTTCCTGCCGGAACAGAGGTACTTGATAAATGTTTCCATTAGATATTTTTTTCATTTTTTTCACAACATTGTTATCGATCTTTTACTAAGTTATGCTATTGTACACGCAGATTGCCATTAACATATACGGGTGCAACATGGACAAGAACCGATGGGAAAGCCCCGAAGAATGGAAGCCAGAGAGGTTTTTGGAACCAAAACACGATCCGATGGATTTGTACAAGACCATGGCATTTGGAGCCGGAAAGAGGATGTGTGCCGGTTCACTTCAGGCAATGCTGATTGCGTGCACCTCCATTGGAAGGTTGGTGCAGGAGTTTGAGTGGAAGCTGAGACATGGAGAGGAAGAAAATGTGGCCACTGTTGGGCTCACCACTCGCAAACTCCATCCAATGCATGCAATCCTCAAACCAAGAAATTGCTAAAGCTTAAAAATAAAGCCTGAAACGAATTTGAGATGGTTTTAGGATTTTATCTACCTGAAGAAACGTGTAATATCACAGTTGAATAAGTTTTGAGTGCCCCTTTTTTTTTGTTGAATGACATCAAACATGGTCGGATCTTATTTACTTTTACTTTTATTTGTACTACAATACTGCTAAATCAATTTAGTAGAGCGTATGTTGTCCATAACAAAGTATGGCCGGAGATAGGGTTTATGATGCCACATTTCCTTACCAACTCCGAATACATGCCTAAAAAGGTTGTTTAGAGACTCGCGTCGGGCCATACTTTGTTTCTTTTTGTGGGTTCAGCACCAGCAAGACAAGAATAGAGGTCCGATTCCACAAGCAGTTCCGCAAAGATTTAATATATAAATTAAATTCCATCCTAATTATCTCTTTAATTATTATTTTTTGTTATTTCTTGTTCTTCTTCATGCTCTAAACCCATTTATAGATTTTAATTTTGTTTTTTATAATCTACCTATATCTTACAAGTTAATTGTATTTATCTACCTAATGACAAGTTCTTTTTCATAATCAGCTTGTATCACATATTAATGTCTTTTTCCTGTAGGTGTATTATGTTTTTTTGTATTTTTTAGTTATGTTTCATATCTCTCTTATAGGTATAATATGCAGTAATATTTTTGTTACTTGAGTTAGGGTCGTATGTTCAGCAAATGGATTTGTGTTAGTAAATTAGTTATTTGTTATAAGATATATAAGTAGATTTATTCAAATAATTTTTTTTTAATTTATCTCCAATATTTAAAAATATATATAAAAATACATAATTAAATAAAAAATAAGGAAAAATGAAAAAAACTTGAAAACTTTGAGTTTTAATAATAAGGACAAAATAAAGGGTAAAGTGAATAATACCAGGATTGATCTTTTAGTGTAAAAATACGATTTTTCGTTAAAGTGAACAGTACCGTGGGCTTTTCATTAAAACTCCCTAAAAAATAATACTGGATTTAACCTAAAACCATATTGATATTTTTTTTTACCCAAATCTAAATGCCCCTAAAAACATTTGTTTAGAGAGATTCCACTCAAACTGTTTTTTCTGTAAGTAAGTTTGTTATTCTACCTTTTTTCTTAATTGATTATCATTATACAGTCTTCCTATTATTGTGCGTATTTTTTTGTATTATGTTCTCCACAATCTTAAATATTGTCAACTTTTATCAATGCGTTTCACGAATACGATTAATCTTCAAATTCCAAACGGTTTTCATGAAACACCAGCATAGTTACGTAATGTTATTATTCTTTTTACAAATTTTTTTATTAATAGAAGTTATAGGATACATCAATTATGTCGTTCATTCTTATCGGAACACCGAAATAATAAATCACACACAACTTACGTTCTCAATATCTGTAACAATTTCTGGCTCTACATCTGTAAATTTGATCAAATTAATATATCACTGAAAAATAAATTAAAAAGTTAAGTCCAGATAACTACCCAACTCTTCAGGGTGATTTCAAACTGGTCTTAACCTTTTAAAACATTCCAAATAACTATCTAAAGTTTGGAAATGAACATCTATTAAGTTCACTAGCGTTCAATAATGACATGGACAAATATTAAGCGTATTTTAACTCTCAAGTCTTCTATGGAGGTTTGAATCTCCAAATTGACGTAATTTAGCTAAGCAAATTAATGGTTTACCTTGGCTAAATGGGTCAATTTGGGAGATTAGAACTCCAAAGACGTTGATTAGTGAAAACCAACTTTAATACTTGTCCACCTCATTATTTCATGTTAGTAACATCAATATTTGATGTTGGTAAAATCCTTGATGACCTACCAAATATCTAAGAGAGTTTTAACGAAAAGCTAGCGGTACTGTTCATGTCACATCCTCGCCCGGGACGGATCACTTCCCGGGCCCGCTCCACCACTGTAGCACGATATTGTCCGCTTTGGGCCCCGACCATGCTCTCACGGTTTTGTTTTTGGGAACTCACACGAGAACTTCCTAGTGGGTCACCCATCATGGGAGTTGCTCTAGCCCCCTTCTCGCTTAACTTCGGAGTTCTTACGGAACCCGAAGCCAGTGTGCTCCCAAAATGCCTCGTGCTAGGTAGGGATGGGAATATACATTTAAGGATCACTCCCCTGGGCGATGTGGGATGCCACAATCCACCCCCCTTAGGGGCCCGACGTCTTCGTCGGCACACACGCGACCAGGGTTAGGCTCTGATACCAAATTGTCACATCCCCGCCCGGGGCGGATCACTTCCCGGGCCCGCTCCACCACCGTAGCACGATATTGTCCTCTTTGGGCCCCGACCATGCCCTCACGGTTTTGTTTTTGGGAACTCACACGAGAACTTCCCAGTGGGTCACCCATCATGGGAGTTGCTCTAGCCCTTTCTTGCTTAACTTCGGAGTTCCTACGGAACCCAAAGCCAGTGAGCTCCCAAAAGGCCTCGTGCTAGGTAGGGATGAGAATATACATTTAAGGATCACTCCCCTGGGTGATGTGGGATGTCACAATCCACCCCCCTTAGGGGCCCGACGTCTTCGTCGACACACACGCGACCAGGGTTAGGCTCTGATACCAAATTGTCACATCCCCGCCCGGGGCGGATCATTTCCCGGACCCGCTCCACCACTGTAGCACAATATTGTCCGCTTTGGGCCCCGACCATGCCCTCACGGTTTTGTTTTTGGGAACTCACACAAGAACTTCCCAGTGGGTCACCCATCATGAGAGTTGCTCTAGCCCCCTTCTCGCTTAACTTCAGAGTTCCTACGGAACCCGAAACCAGTGAACTCCCAAAAGACCTCTTGCTAGGTAGGGATGGGAATATACATTTAAGGATCACTCCCCTAGGCGATGTGGGATGTCAAAGTTCACTTTATTGAAAAACAAATATTTACACTAAAAAGTCAATCTTGGTACTATTCACTTTATCCTTATCGTTAAAACTAAAAGTTTTTAAACCATTTTCATTAGTTTTCCTAATATCTAATGTCAAAATATTAAATAGTTGTTTGAAATGTTTTAAAATATTGAGACAAATTTATAATTATTCCAAAAAATTGGATAGTTTTTTCGTCATCAACCCTAAATTAAACAATTCTTTATGAAATAATGGACAGAAACGGGGCAGTAGTCATGGCCACTTATATACTCCAGGTATCTTTATTACCATATTTCCAATTCGAGGCCAACTTATGAATGGAATCTGGAACCCTTTCGACTCCCACATGACATCTCAATCCCCCCTTTTTGTCTTAAAGCCTGACAAACGACTGCTTCATTTGGGGAACAAACTTCCAAAACGGCATAGCCCTGCTTCAACTTCTCAAGTACAAGAATCCAAATTAATGCTGCGCAATAAGATTCAATTAAGAAATTTAATCGAAACGACAAAGTCGTGATAATATCTAAAATCAATAATTTTACCAATGTGTTTTAACTATTAACGTTTTCGTTGATGTGATTAAGTAGATCCATGAAGTAGAGAGAAATTTGTTTACAATGTTAAATATCATTGTGACATATATTAAGTGAATCACATTAATTTTCTTATAGTAGTGCGTACGTGACTCCTTAACCATAGCATAATATGGAGGAAAATCATATAACAAAGATGTTATTTTGATAATAATTTAAGCTAATTACGTACTTTCGTGTATTCTAATTTTTTACAGTGGTGTGTAATCGACTCAGGACAATAGCATTCTCGTTGATATGCTTAGAGCTTAGAGGCATGACGTGTAGACAAATTTATACAACAGAGATGTCATCGAGCTGATATCTCAAATTCAAATTAATTACATATGAATATGTGTTTTAATTATTTTTATAACAGTACCTGATTGGCTTATTATTTCGACAAACTGTAGTGGGCATATTCCTTTCCTCAGCTTACTGAGAAAGACGACGAATTTCTCACTTGTATTTAATCCCACCGCAATTTGCCATCGTACCGGCAATATATTATATATGCTGCTGTTCTGCTGGGTAAATGCAAATTTCACAACCAACCCAGCACCTTTCCTCTCAACTTTCTCAGAGAATCAATGGAACCCATGACCCAGATTCTCCAAGGTTTCCAAGCAATGCCCTTCGCAGTCCCTGCTGCCATTGCTGCTCCGTCTCTGCTCTTCCTGTTATCTGCCAAAGATTTGGTCCACACAAAAAAAAATGATTTTCCCGAACTCCCTTCAGTTCCAGGTACTTAATTCTAATTCCCACTTTTGTTTATTTTTGTGTTTTTTTGTTTGGGATATATGAGTTTTGAAGAAATGGATGGTGGTTAAATTGGGAATTTCGCAGCTGTGCCGGGGCTGCCTGTGGTGGGGAACTTGCTGCAGCTGAAGGAGAAGAAGCCATACAAGACGTTTACTAAGTGGGCTGAGGAGTACGGACCAATCTATTCTATCAGGACTGGTGCTTCCACCATGGTTGTTCTCAATTCAACTGATATTGCCAAAGAGGTAGATTTCTTTCTCACTGTTCACTTGTCACCGTAAAAAAAGGCAGACGTGAGTTAGACCAGTTGGCTAAGACCGCGGTCGCACCTTCACGCAAGTTCGAATCCTCCTTCCTCTAAATTAGAGAAACTTAGAACAAAATAGAGAAACGATTTCCGCGCACCCTCTCTTCTTCCTATGTACACCCTATTTATATGTGTCTCTCTTGATTAATTCATTTCAAAAGCCGAAAATAGGGGGGAGGGGGGTGAGTGGAGAAAAAAATGGATGCGGAAATCACTTCCTATAGAACAACGTTTTTGAAAAAAAACAAAAGAAAATAAAAAGATCAGTAAGTACCATATCACATATTTGAGAGTTCTAATTTTCTGTATCCATTTTGTGTGTGGCCTCTATCTTTGATTAGCACGTGTTAATAAACTCAACCCTCTATCATTGGTTAATACGTGATTTAACCCTCCTGAAACGGAAGCTGAATTCTGTGTCTCAATGTGTCATTCGCAATCTCATGGAGAATTAAGACTCTGTAGCTTAAGTTTAGAATTAACAATTAAGATACTGTGTTTTTTCGTAAAGCCATGAAAGATCCATTCGATTGAGTTTTCTACTGATTCCCGACATATGGGTTTAGTCTTTTCATCGACGCCTGTTGCAATGATCAAAGGGTTATCACAACGAAAGTTCTATTTCTTAATAATTCAATATGTTCTGATGAACTTGCACGTATTACAGGGAAGGTTTTATCCTATACATGAATAATTGGTAACCACTTTCTGCTGTAATGGTTGTTTCAGGCCATGGTGACCAGATATTCGTCCATGTCCACGAAAAAGCTATCAAAGGCACTAAAGCTTCTCACTTTTGATAAATGTATGGTTGCAATAAGTGACTACGACGATTTTCACAAGATGATAAAACGATACATACTCACAAATGTTCTTGGAGTGAATGCTCAGGTTTGTTGTTACGGTTCTTGTTCTCACTTAATGCGCATACTGTTTCTTTTGCCATCTTATGGTAGATCTTGTTTTAACTCCATTTTTATTATCTTGTTATAACTCCATTAATGACAATCAGAAGCGACACGGAAACCACAGAGATACCATGAGGGAAAATGTTGCTAGCCGATTGCATGCTCATGTAAAGAACTCTCCTCAAGAAGCTATAAATTTCAGAAAGATATTCGAGTCGGAACTCTTTGGAATTTCTTTGAAGCAAGTGAGTGTTGCCTTATTTTGTTAGTATTAAGTATTTTGTAACGCTTGTTCCTTGTACTTGACGTTACAATTGCGAAATTGAGAATATAGTGTAAACTAACGTACTGGATGCAGGCTATAGGTAAGAACATAGAAGACTCCATTTATGTGGAGGAGCTTGGTACTACATTATCAAGAGATGAGATCTTTAAGGTTCTAGTGCTTGACATAATGGAGGGTGCAATCGAGGTTGATTGGAGAGACTTCTTCCCGTACCTGAGTTGGGTTCCTAATAAGACCTTTGAAAATAAAATTCAGAGACTTTGTAGCCGCAGGAAAGCAGTAATGAATGCCCTGATCGAGGAGCAGAAGAAGCGAATTGCTTCGGGAGAGGTGCTCTTTCTTGCTTTCAAATGCATTATCTTTTTTGGAAACTTCTTAGTAGTTGTATCTGTAACTTAACTGTAGTATGAAACAGGAATTGGATTGTTATATCGACTACTTGCTTTCTGAAGCAAAAACGCTTACACCTGAGCAAATATCCATGTTGATTTGGGAGACGATTATCGAGACAGCAGATACTACATTGGTAACAACGGAGTGGGCTATGTATGAACTTGCAAAAGATCAGAAGCGACAGGTTATTTCAGTTGCTGATTTTCACATTTTGTATGTGCAACTTGTTTCTTTTTCTTGGTAACTAATATTGGTTACCTTTGCCTCGTAATGTAACAGGATCGTCTCTTTGAAGAAGTTCAAAATGTTTGTGGAACCAACAAGATTACCGAGGAACATTTGTCCCAGATGCCATACCTGGGTGCTGTTTTCCATGAAACTTTAAGGAAGCACAGTCCAGCTCCTATAGTTCCTCTAAGATATGTGCATGAAGATACCGAATTAGGCGGTTACTATGTTCCTGTGGGAACAGAGGTACTTGATAAATGTTCCTATTCGTTTATTTTTTTCATTTTTTTCACAACATTGATACCGATCTTTTACGAAGTTGTGCTATTGTACAAGCAGATTGCCATTAACATATACGGGTGCAACATGGACAAGAACCAATGGGAAAGCCCCGAAGAATGGAAGCCAGAGAGGTTTTTGGATCCAAAATATGATCCGATGGATTTGTACAAGACCATGGCATTTGGAACCGGAAAGAGGGTGTGTGCCGGTTCACTTCAGGCAATGCTGATAGCGTGCACCACCATCGGAAGGTTGGTGCAGGAGTTTGAGTGGAAGCTGAGAGATGGAGAGGAAGAAAATGTGGACACTGTTGGGCTCACCACTCACAAACTCCATCCAATGCATGCAATCCTCAAACCAAGAAATTAGTAAAGCTTAGAAAATTAGGCCTGAAACTAATTTGAGATGATTTTAGGATTTTATCTACTTGAAGAAACATGTAATATCATAGTTGAATAAGTTTTGAACCTCTTTTTTATTTTTTTTATTTTTTTTATTTTTTTTATTTTTTTTTGAATGACATCAAACATCGTTGAATCTTATTACTTTACTTTTACTATGGTACTGCGAAATTTGTTTTCAGTAGAGCGTATGATGTTGATAATCGATGCCTAATAAGACTTTGTAGAGACTAGCATCTGGCCATACTTTCCTTATTTCTTTTGTGGGTTCCGCACCGGCACAACAAGAGTAGAGTTAGGTTACACAAACCTGGTATCCCTTTTTGTTGTTGGGTTTTTGGCTAAATTGATCTAAAATCAAATATAAATTGCTAAAATGATCGAACAAATATCAACTACATATTAATCATATATCAACGACATTTTGATCAATCATTTCAGTCATATAAGCCCTTTGTTGTTTCTCTTTTGGCTAAGAAGTATATAGGTTTGGCAATACTATTTTTATATATTTTGTTTTTTATGTTATAGAAATAAAATGCAACCTACAAACTTGACATCATTTGGATCCTAGGTTTTTCTGTCATACATATTTAGCCCAACCGCTAAACGAAAATTGAAGAACCAAATACATTTATTTTTACAAGAATGGCTTAAATTTTGCTACTTGCTAATGGCAATTAGAGAGTTCTAAATACTAGTATTGATTAGGAGAATACCAATTAAACAATTGGGTTGAGTATTAAAGACAATCAAGTATCACCCAAAGAAGTTTATAATTTAATTGGTTAAGATTATTTTTTGGTTTTTGTGGTAGATCTCTTCATTTTCGACGTCGCTTGTGTCAGATATACATAAAAAAACCAAATGAAAGAACAAAAACTTCAATGTTGATGCATACACACATATGTCACACCAATTAATTTGTGATAACAACATTATTTAAGCCTCAGGTAGGCCATACCGTAATCACGATTGCAATGAACTAGTGAAATTTCAGCTAAGATAAGCAGGGAAATTGGAAATTTCCTCAACAACAAAACACAAGAGGAATAAATTAGTGTAAAATAAATCCTAAGTGGCATAGCCAGATAGTTTTTGTCTCGAGAAGAGATTCTCTCATAATTTTTTCAATCAAAGTTATCGGGTTAAGTGATTTGGGTCTTTTAAATTTTATCCAACAGTAAAAAATTATTACAATTTTTAGAGGATCAAAACAAATAGCCCGTTAGATGAAATTTGAAAGGTCTAGATCACTTGATCCAGTAATCTTAATAAAAAAAATCCGGAAAAGATCTCTTCTCTTTTGTCTCATCGTCTTGTACAATAAGCATTTATGGTAATTATTCCCTTTGTCACCTTAATTAATGGGAGTGCCTGTGTGTTGTTGCCATAAAGATTTTTTATTGACACACAATAGTATTAGTGAATTAAGAAAAAAATGATTGGTCAAGATTCAACCTGCACCAAAGTAAATAATATTATTTTCCACCACTGTTGTTTCAATTACCATGCAGAATTAGACCATTTCCAAAAAAGATGTCAAATATACCACATAGACATATATTGATAACTATTGACGTACCATTTACTCTAACCGAGATGTCAAAGATGACATGGAAAAGAAGGCTAAATTGATATGAACAAATAAATGTCAAATTTGAAGTTGCCTTCAAATATGGTTTTTGTTATTTCCAAAGCCATTCCACTTGCTTTACCTTAAATATTAGCATATTTAAGTATTATTTTATAATTTTTAAACCAATAACAACCCAACTTTTATTATTTTTGTTTTAAAAAAAAACATAAATGAAGCAATAAATTTTGACATACTAAGTAGAAGGAAAATATTAACAATATGTTAAATTGCTAAGTCAGCCATCAAATTTAAATTTGATATTTTAAATTTGACATATCATTTGCAAATGTTCTTAGAAGTTCCGGCAGTGGCCTAATGGTCGGTTCTATGTGAACCCAAAAGGGACAACTAAAATGCTCAATTAGTCAAAACCGTCCATCCTCTATCTGTGGCTAATTTCATCTTAATTTCTTCTACCTCATCAATGTGATAGATGGGTTAGATGCTACAAAATAAAGTTCGAGAATAAATTAGTTCATACCATGAATCAGATGAATAAACAACTGACTGTGCAACTAATAAACCAGCAATCACTTTCAGTACATAAAAAAAAAAAGAGAAAATTTAATTAGTATTCTGTTCGAAGGTAAATGCATGTTTAAAACATGCAAGTAATTAGATATTCCAGCACTTAATTCCTTCCCTGCAAGCAAGAAATAAACTAGGATACTTTGTAACGGTGCGGATTGAGTTTGGATGTGCCATCTCCATCTTCATACCCAAATCCATTTATTTCTCCGAACCCAAACCCGTAGAATCCCGAACGAATTTTCCCCATAACAGAACCCATCGGGTGATGGATTTTTGATTAGAGAACGGCTTTCCTGATTTTGATACTTATATATTTATTTATATTATTAACTAAATGAAGAATATTAAAAAAAACGATATTAAATAAATTGCTATTATTAATACAATTGATACAATACATCTAATAAGTAATATTAAAATTTTATATTACTAAGAAAACATTTACACTTTTAAAAATTATAAGCATATAATTCCTACTATTAATGATATAAAAGTAAATAATTAATTTAATATTAACAACCCCTTTTCATATAATAAATATTTATATTTTTTTATTTATAGATGAAATTATTCAGTTTCGGGTATGGGTTTGAAGCAGTAATCCCAATGATCATAACCAAATCCGAAATCAAAAAATTTATCCGAGTCCCAACGGTTATCCATAACTGTAAAATATTCAAAATTTTATATCTAAAGCCGAACCATTCAGATTAATTACTTACGAGAATTAGATTTGACGAATTAAATTATCATCCCTAGATTTAGCACTTCTCGATCGTTCTAATTCGTTTTGGACTGCTTCATTATTTGGCACTGCTAACATTCATGCATGCGGAAGTTTTTTTGTGGCCTACAGCCTACTTCCTTTGAGCGAGAAAGTTGACCTGTGCGACAAGAGAGGCTGCTGATGGATGTCATGGACTCGTGGCCGAAGCTGAAGTTGGGATTAGGGCTAATTACTAATTAATTGGACAATTAAGGCATGTGTTTTTTATACTTAAGCAGTGATTGCTAATACCATGGGTGGATAATAGGAAAATAAATCATCTTCGGATTTCTTCTATCAAATCTATCAAATCACTTAATTCGAGTCATTGAAATTTGATCCAACGGTTAAAGTTATTATAATTTTGAAAGGAGCTCCATGTTTATAACTGTTGGATCAACAGATAACCACAATAATTAGGATTTAGATCCTCTCTGAATCCTCTCACTAGGGATTCCGGAGATCAATGCATAGTAACCGTTCATCAAAGATCGTATGGCCATAATTGAATGCTTTTTATATTTTTAAAAAGTAAAATAATCTCGTTTTACGTGAAAAATATAAAATAAAAAAATTTTTGACTGCTCGATCTTTGATGAACTGTTACTATGCATTGATCCCTGGAATCCCCAGTGAGGGGATCCGAAGAGGATCTAAATCCCAATAATTAGTAGCTTATCAGTACATACCAAATAGTTAAAACAAACAAAAGACTAATTATACGTGTACTTGTCGAAAGAGTAGTGTTATTCATATACTTATTTTTACTTTTACACACTATTCGCAATTTTCAATCGTTGTACAGAATGAATTAAAAAACCCAAAAAATAAAAATTAAAAAGATGTATGTGAGAGTGTGTAAACATCATCACTCTTATCACAAATGTTTGGGATGCCTTTGTATTTAGTCTCACTTAAACCGTCCAGTTCATTTTAGGATGAGAGTAGTCATTTTGAAACAATCAATCAAATGTCTTCCCGATTAAACAACACTACTTAAATCATCCATGTGTTGGAGATAGAGACTTTGGTGCAACGTTGCATTTTCCACTCTCGTGCTTATCTCATTTTTCACGTAGTGATATAATCACGTATAAATATACAATCACGTTACACTTACAAGTTTTTCTCCTTGTAGTACTAGTATTAGGGTTAGCGCTAGGGTTTAGTAGTGCAGAGGGGACTGTAGGTAGTCACCGTCGAGAAGTCGTCAAAAGCACCGACTGGGAAAATGGGGCTGAAACCTAACAAAACCACACTATTTATGTGATTGACAGCGACAGAGAGAGGTGAGGAGAGTCAGGAGACGGTGTCGCAGAAGAGCCCCTGTAGTTTTGACGCAGACAGACAATGACTGCCTCTCTTTATAGCTTGGCTTAGCTAGCTGCTGGAGCCGCTTTCGTGCTAGCTTAGTTTGTGTATGAGCAGCCGTAAGCCAGTACGGCAGAGATGAAGCTAAGACTGAAAGCTGGGGGTGAGTTGAGTGATATGGAAGTACATCACTTGAGGGTAGACTAGACCCTTGCCACTAGAAACTACGCTTTAGTGCCGAGAGACAAGGTACACACGATAGCCAAGGAGCGACCGAGCAGATGAGAAAACAGAGAGAGAGCATAAATATATCCATTGCTACTACGCTAAAAATTTATTCAAAAAGTGAGAATTAATCATGAGATTCATTTTGTATCGAACTTTATTGATTTAAACTGTTTATTTTGTAAATTTTGATTCATAAATTACTCCTGTAAAATTCAATTTAATTTGAAATCATTTGCTTATTTAATTATCATGATAACATTTTAATGTTTTTCTTAGAACAACGTGTTTGTCAATTTCTTTAAACTTGTTTAGATTCTTTAAATATTTCCGATTTGGCTAATCTTTTGTAAGGATTATCTAAGAGGTACAACTTGAAAAATAGACGGGTTGGATCATTAAATTTAATGTAATGTAGGGCCCACAACTAATCCTTATTTTTATTAAGAGTGTTATCTCTGCATGCATTTTTTACTTCTCACACTATATAATATTATATAATTATATATATAGTTTGTTGAAGTGGGTAATTGTTTGTCCTGGCAAATGGATCATTTTTGTTGTGTTTGTATCGTTTTTGTATCATAATTATTATTTTGACGAGTCGTATCGTGTTAAATTCGTCATCTTAACAGATTATTAACAGGTGATTCGATAACGGTTCGTGCAAGAAATTATTAAACCTAATACTCCTACCTTAATTTACACATTACATGATGATAGATATAAAACGAGAAGCATATATTCGACTAAAACACGAGAAAATTTTGCAATGAGTCATCTTGAAGAGCATTCATTATAGAATTTTTTGGTGAATTTTGAGTTAAATTATTTTAGCCGTTGTATTTAAATTTAGGTCATTATATATATTTTTTACCGTTAGATTTTATTATATTCGATCTCAGCCGTTAAATTTAATGTATTTTAAAATTACATTTTTTTTAAAAAACAAAATTTGAATTTGGACTGTTGGATCAATCAACGGTCCAAAAAGCCCAGCATGTCCCATCCTGTCGGGCACTGAAAAGCTCAACCCGAGTAGGGCAAGTTGAGCGCGTGATCGGGTTGGGTTTGGAGGGGATGGGGGGAGTGAATAAGTGGGGAAATTTAGCAAATAGCCAAGAGTTTAGTGTGGTCTAAGGAACCTCAACTAAATAAACGCTGATCTCATCTAATTGAAAAAGAACCCTCTATGTTTATGCATGAACTGCAAAGAGAGAGATCATGTACGAGTACGATGTATGATGGTTCAAGTTGTAAGTCGTGAGTCAAAAACCCGTGGCACCGGACACTAGTGAGAGAGACAGGAGGCGCACACGAGACCCGAGGAGACGATGGAGGAAGAAGAAGGGCAGGCAGAACCAATTATTGCATCCCACGCTGCCCGACACCCATCATATTGTTGGTCCTCTTCTTCCTCCTATTTTATTCTCTCCCCTATTCGACGGTTAATTAACGCCGGACTACATGTTTCTTTCCCTCTTTTTATACTTATAACCTATTTAAATTATCCAAACTCCACCAATCCATGGCCTCAACCCTCAAATCCATTTCCTTTAGTTACCACTTAATTAGTTTTGTGTACAGAGAAATGATAAGAGATTCTTTCAAATCCCTTTTTATTTTATTTATAAGCTCATGTTTTAAAAATAATTTTTATGTCATTATTATAAAATTGTACTAATAATATGAGGTGACAGAAAATGCATAAAAGAGTCTTACTTTAAGAGAGTTTTCTTATCATTTTTCTTGTATATAAAACAACACAGCCTTTTAATTGAACGGCCCGTATTGAAACAACATTAATGTAGCTATATTGATTTGAATGTTTTACCACAATTTATATTGGTTTAAATACGAATACCGTTTGGCAACTCAAGGTGAGTAGTAATTATTACCTAAATTTTTTCTTGTCAGACTCAAATTTTTTGTTTATAATCGGAGCTGTTTAAATGATAAAGTCTTTGCAAAAAATGGATTAAAAATAAGGTTTGTAAGTCAATCAAACTATAGCAAGCAGATGGACAGTTTGTAATACTTTTACTATCTTTGTCCATCTGTTCCAATACAGTTTGATGACTAAATAACCTTAGTTTTAATTGATTTTTTTTCCCGCATATATAACCTTTATAATGTGAAAGTTTTTAATTATAAACACGAAATTCTATAAATTGAAAACAAAACTTTTTTGCATAAGAGCGTCTACTCATGTTTTGAGTAGCCAAATATTATTTTTAAATTAATTTAAACATTAAGCCAATTTTAGCACGCCTTGAGAATCTTATTTGTATTTATATTTCTTCAATTTGGAATCTGTTTGTAATATGATTTATTATTATAGTTTACAATACGAAAACTTAGCTTTATGTTTATAATCACGAATTGATTATTTACTCGATTCAAGTTTTAATTTAAGGAAATGCTAAAGGAATTCATTTTTATTAGTGATACGTCAATTAGTTTGTAAATTTAGTCTACTTATCACTACTCTAATTTAAATATAAAACTATGGATTATGAAGGGCAATGTTAATCTAATAAAAAAAAGGAAATTATTATTAGCACTTCCAAAATCTTATTCTATACTCCAAACTTTTTATATTAGAAAAGAAAAATACACTTATGAGGAGTGTAGAACAAGATTTTTGAAGTGCCAATAACACTTTTCTAAAAAAATAGTACCATACAAGTTAATATAGTTACAGGTTGAAGAAAACAAAGTAATACTGAAAGTTCTTGAGTTTTTGTTTTAAATTTTTGATTAAGAAAGTTTGAACTTAAAAAACAATCATTGCAATTCACTTCTTGCACAACTCCTCATGTTTTAAACTGCAAACAGAGTGAATAGAAGATGAAAAAAATTTCTACAACTTTTTTTATCGTTTCAAGGAATGACGTTCTCAACGGAGAATCTCAATGAGATATAGATGGGAGATATTGCCAAACTTTTAAAAATATGTGTTGTGATCGGGGAAGAACTCGGTCCGATTCATTTCCGACTGAACTAAGTTGGTGACATGAAACAAGGTTGAGTGGAGACGCCAACCCTACCTGATACTCCAGCTTCCCTCCCAAGACACACCACCGAAAATATTATCACCGCCCCATCAGTATCACCAGCACCATCCTCAATCCCATCACACCTGACCACGTCACTACCCCCTACAACTTCAATAAATATTATCTCCATAGTAAAATTGGCTATCAAGCCAAAAAGCTCTTTAACTTTGTTATGTTTGGAAATTGATTTTTCGTATGCAGTTTTACTGTTATTTTTTATATAGAGTGTGATCGAATTTGCGACATTGGTTACAAATGAACAATTTTTTCGGAACATAGGACACGAAAAATAAACTGCACAGTAAAGTTAAATCCACTTAAATTACTAAATAAAATTAATTAGGAGGTGGTAGTTCAGCCCACGTGTCACTCGCGCCACCTTCCTCACTCTCGATAAAACCCTCTCACTTCTTCGAAGACTTTCTCCCCACTCTCTTAGCCTTGCTCAAATAATATCCATTGCCTTATTCCAAAAAGACAACACTGACGATGCCGTTTGACTCCGCCGACGCGCAAATGCGACCGTTGACGACGATGAGAGTCCAGCACAGTCTGGGTCACCCACCGCCGCAGCAGACAGAGCCACTTCACTGCCCCCGTTGCGATTCCGACAACACCAAGTTCTGCTACTACAACAATTACAACCTCGCCCAGCCACGCCACTTCTGCAAGTCCTGCCGCCGCTACTGGACCCACGGTGGCACCCTCCGAAATGTCCCCGTCGGCGGGGGCTCCCGCAAGAACACCAAGCGTTCTCGCCCGTCCTGCTCTTCCTCCTCGGGCTCGCCCTCCTCGTCTTCACTGACACAGGAGGTCAGCTCCGTCGCGCCCACAAACGCCATTTCCGTGCCGGTGGAACCGAAGCCGGAGACGGCGTTGGATCACGAAAAACTGATGGACTTGAACGAGAGCGCTGTCGGGAACAGCGGCTTCACTTCTCTGTTGAGTGCTCAGGGCCCACCCGCACCTGGGTTCTTGGCGCTTGGCGGGTTTGGGTATGGATTCGGGTACGGGTTGGGACTCGGGCAAGGGTTAGACGAAGTTGGTACTTTTGGCTACGGCGGCGGCAGAGGCGTGCTCGCTTTTCCCGAGGAAGGTGACTTTGCAAATATTAACCACAACAACAATGGAGCTGTTTCTGGGGGTTCTGTCGGGTGCAACACGTGGCAGATTATGACTGGTGGTGATGGAAGGATTGCTGAGGACAACGGGGATTGCTTTACCTGGCCGGAGCTTGAGATTTCGAAGTAACAAAATTACTATTTTAACCCACATCCCGGAAGAAAAAGAGAAAGGATTAAATTTCCTTCACTTTTTTATCTTTTCTGGGTTTTTGGTTAGACTTTCTGATCATCTCGATTTGTTTTCCGGGTCGGATTCTATGGTGGGTTTGTGGTACAGATATATCGCTATAGGTTACAAAAGTTAGTTGCTTTCGGTGGCTCTATGTTGTCTGGTTTAGGGTTTAGTTTTTCTTGGGTCTGTAAATGTTCCGTCTTTGGACAGAAACGCTGCAAAAAAAAAAGGACAAAGACGACTGCTTTTTCGGTAAAACTGCATTTACTTTCCATGCAATTTCATCTTCTTGGTTAATTTGAGATTTCCAGCTCTGACTAGCAATATGTTTCAATACTCGCTCGCTGGTCTTTGATCGCTGTGTTGTTGATGTATGATCGATATTTTGGTTATGTTTCTCAGGTTTTTGTTTGTGTGATCATTTTTTTTTTTTTCTTGGATCCTAAATCTGTCTGCAAAACTGTAAATGGGGCATGATGAATAATCGAGTCCCACATTGTCAACTTTGTTGGAAGGAAATTAATTATAGTTTAATATTAATTAAGGGAAACCAAGAAACCAGACATGAACTGACAATTTAGTAGACGGTAAGAAATGGACAACTACAAGTTAAATTAATGGGGTTGATCAGAAGAGAATTCAGACAATCAACCCACCTCAGTGTAGTTTAAGGTTTTTTTACTTCAAAGATTTATCTGTACTGTTCAACTTTGGAATTGAATAGTGAGAATAAGTTTGTAATGATGCTGGAAATGTGAGAATTTTGAGCTACATTGCCCCACCTACCAGGGACCACTTTGAATCAAATCCTCGAGATAGGGTTTGAACCTACAACCAATAATTAGTTAACAGCTAATCGCTTTAGAAGAACAACAAGAGATTAGATCTCTTAAGTGTGCCATATCCATTTTCAACCTATGACCAATATGAGCTCGAAGTTTTCAAAAACTTGTTTGGGCTTCATTTGAAATTAGAATCCGGGCAGTTTTTGGGGTTAAGTTATTTAATTGCATGCATGAAAATGAAAGAAATGTTGTTTCCCCTTGAAATTTACTTGATTTGTGCTTTTTGGTTGAACTGAAGGTGAATCCAATGCACCCTGTTTTTCTAGGGCCGAAATACTTTAACGTTACTAATTCACATATTTTGAAAACTGGTAGTTGAAGGTGTGTACTCTAGGGCATAAGTATAAATATGTAAAATATTGCCACTAATATTATAGTTTAGAAGTATTTATTTCTACTTGTATGTGTGAGAATAAGTTCAAATCAAATCAAATCCTACTTGTAGGCTTTTTGAATCTTAAAAAGTGTTATATTTGTCCGATTTGTATATTCAAATTCCAATTCCGCTCGCAGGTTTATGTTGTTGGCAATACATACATGATGATTATACAATATATCATTAATTTTTGTTTGTGCTGAAGTATGAGGTATCCCACGTTTCGAAAAGGAGGACTAATTATTTGTTGAGTTTGAAAAGGCTAAAGGCATTTCAGCAATTCCTGATGACGGTCAAATGACATAAGTTCTCTCAAAACTTTCAACTAGAGAACCATTTGTGTTTTTGTCAACTTCGTGCTTTGAATCCAAGACTAGAAAACATATCTAACTTGAAATTCTACCGCAATTCTACTGGATTGGAATAATCATGTTTTGCATCACCCTCACGTTAGGGTTGAGCAAAAATGTCTAATTCATCGCATTAATCACGGAGAGCGCCAGCTTGCCTTGTATGATGCACTAAACCACAATCCATGCATGCATGCCGACACCAGATAGTTTAATTAATTAATTAAATTTAAGGTTACTCTACTAATTGGTCTCTGCTAGTTGAAATCCGAATTAAACATATGATTATTATCATATAAATACATATATAGGTCTGTGATCAGGTGGAGTCATCATTCTAGTTGGGATATTTGTCATCCCCATCCCCCACCACACCCGCATTTCCTCTTTTTTATTAAGAACTGCCATCGACTAAATTATTAACACGATTCAATGTATTAAGCAACACCCTCATTTTCCTCCCACTATCCATTATCATTGCATATCCCATTCCACATTACCAACCTAAACTACATAATTAATTAAATCACTACGGGGTGCCCTAGTGGCTGGGACGGATTTCAGGCTCATATTTCACAAGATATGTCATGTTTTTTATTCATGACGATAGTGAATCACACGATAGTGGCTAGGAGGAAGTTGAAATACCTCTTATGAATCTTCCCAACCTTCTAAAGGGTGAACTGCAGTAGTGAAGTCACTAGCTGATCCCCTTTAAAAATAAAAATAAACTATGTAATGTGAAAACTCAAACTACAGAAAAAATGGGTTGATTACACATACACCCCTAAAAAATTTTGTGTTTTCACAGACCCACTCAGGTTTTTAACATATCACAAACACTCCCTGATGTTTTAAAATCATCACAAACACCCCAATTAACAAGTTTTTCCACCGGGTATTTTTCTCCCCAAGGAAGTTTTTGGAGATGTTGAAACTGAGTGCCGATTGGGATCTTGCGAACCAAGTGATTGCTTGAGAGGTTCAAGAATTCAAGGAAATGGAGTTCTGAAATTTCAGGTGGAACCTCTCATGTTGTTCAGTGAGAGATCGAAATTCGAAAGACTCGAGATTTCGAAAGTTACTAGATGATGATGGGGTTTCACCTATGAAATCATTGTTGGAGAAGTTGAGGATGTATAATGATCTGAATCCTCCGATATCGACATGTATTTGTCCGTAAAAAATTGTTGCCTGAGAAGTCAATCGCGGTGAAGATAGTTACAATCTTTTCCTGGTCCATTGGCAAATCTTTGCTCACAGTTGTTACTGAGCTTTGGTATAAATATTTTCATCGTTTCTGTTCGCAGGCAGAAGGTGATTTGCATCATCTTGGTTAGCCACCATAGCCTTCCATATTGCCAAAGATCCTACTGGTATTTTACTATTGTCAAATATCATTAGGTTTTTTAAAAGATAGGTCTAATCAAAGTTTGTAGTCAAACACTATTTTAACTCCGTAAGAGTTTCTTTGTATTTTCACAACTTTCTTCATAGAAGGGGATTTGTGAAATGATTTTAAAACGTAAGGGGTGTTTGTGATGTACTGAAAACTTAAGGGGATTTTCTGAAAACACAAAAAACCTCAAAAGGTGTATGCGTAATTAATCCAAAAAAGAATTCCTCATCTGTTAACTATTTATGTCGGGTGCAACCATGCAAATACAGTAGGTTACAATAACAATTGGGTTCAATTATTTTTATTTTTGTTATTTTAAGTGGTTTTTGCTAAAATTCATGGAATTTTAAGGAGCTTATAACTTTATAAGTGAAGGGACTTAGAAGAAAGCCCCTTGCTCCTTTTTATTAGGTAGGAGGGAAACCCCTTTTTCGAACTTTGCATATAACATCATAGGGGTTTGGGTGGAGTGACCCAATACAGAGGGACCTTGTGCGTGTGAGTTTGGCCACATGACCACAGAGAATAACTTATATAGTACATGTATATCAATATGGTAACGTTCTATTTTAATAAAATAAAGTTATGTGTAATTTTTTTGTCTAAATGATTAGTTTTCAGGAGTACTGAATATCAGATGATGATGTACTTACGTCATGTAACTTATTCTCATGACCATGTGGTTCTCACGGCAAACGGTAGGGTAAGTATTATCATGTTAAAGAATATTAGTGATAGGTAGGGGTGTTTTTTTTTTTTTTTTTTTGGTATCATAAATAGTCCTTTATATTTTAGCAATTAATCAATTCAGTTCTTCATTTATTCCTTTGGTTATCAAAATTGGCCTTGCCTTCCACACAAATGCCACATATGTACATTAACAGATTTTTTAACGAAAGTAAACGACAAGTGCAATTTTGTTTACCAAATTTATGAGTTTGAAACTAAAGAACCAACTTTATAAGCCTCTAAAACATAAATGATTATTTGTGATAAAAACTCGTGATAATAAGCATATTAGACTGGGTCAGACCCAAAGACATGCAATGAAACTGGGTCCAATGCAACTTATAATGCCCTCGAAGCATGCAACGAAAATGGGGCCAACTTATAAAGATCCAAAAGCATTAAGAATGGGTCCATCCAAATTATAGTGATGGGAAGTCTGAAATGATTTCTGTACTTACGTTCCTTCTTGCGATTCTCTTTTTATTTCTAACCGTTAAATTGAACAAATGTAGGAATGTAGAAGTAGAAAACAAGAGTCAAAATAATAATAATAAGCTAGCATTTCCAATTTCAATACTAAAAAGCCAGGCACAAAGTATAAAGTTTCTATTAGAGAACCTGAAGAAACTCACCATTACAACATACTATGTGATATAAAGAAGGATCATATGTACGTACGAGACATATGGAATTTGCAACAAAGAAGCATGTTTATAAGTTTTGTTTAACAAATTTTGCATAATTCTGAAGCAAGTCAATGAAACATCAATTCGGCGGCTTGAAGAACTTCAATTTAAGTCCGCTGTTCACCATGCTCCATACCCCTCCGATCGAAAATGCCAAGCTAAAGGCGATCCCCAACCAGCCCAAGATCCAATGGAAATACCAGTTGAAGCTGTACTTTGTGGGTTTTTTTATAAGAACCCACATGAAGCAAGGATAGGCGAATGTGACCGGAAGCGTGAGCCCTCCTAGTAGACCGGCAAGACTGGAGAGGAAGGGGAGCGCTACGCCTATGAAGAAGTTGATAAATCCATAGAGAACTCGGAAACCAGACCTGACCCAGACTGAACAAGGGCGATTGGTGCGGCTGGTGTAACCGGCTTCAAAACTGTCAAATACTGGCATGGAGTATATCTGGAAACTGCTCAAGCAATTGAACACAACTAGTAGGAAACACATTGCAAGGAGTCCTCTTGGTATGTCATGGCTGTGGAATCCGTACAGGGCATTGAGAATCCCTCCAGAAGGCATCTGCAGCCAAATAGAACATGCAATACAATCAACAAAAGACTGCATTTATAAAAACTGATGAAATGCGCCTCACAAGTTAAAAGAACGGTCATCTTACAAGGTTTCCATAAGCCCAGAAGCCTCCAATTGCAACAGGGAACAAACACAGGGCAATGAAGAAATAAGCAACCTTGGCTCCTCTCCACATTGGCACATGAGCCGGGTGCTTAAAGGTCGATGGCATTGTTGCCTAAGTCGGATAAATGGATTTGCGTTAGATAAGAATTCATAGTGAAATTTTCCAAATGAAGATAAGTTCATCACTTCAGGACTGAGAGAGTGCATACCTGAATCTCGAGAACTAAATTGTGCCCCCTGAAAGCAAATGCTACAATACCAAGAGCATTCAGGACGGCAAAGACAGAAGCCGAAGAGGTTGGCAGCGAAATGGATTCATACGAAATTGTGGGTGGTCTTGTCTGGCTAACAGAGAGGACCCAAACCATTGTGGAGTAAGTTATGGCGGTCACAGCCCCAACGAGCGAAAGTCCTGCAATCGAATTGAGGTTTGGGAGCTGAGATAGAACGATACATAGCGAAGTGAACACTAGGTACCACTCCACCGTCGTTAGGGGATTCGACGAACATAGCGGTCCACAAACTATCTGGAAAAATAGTTTCATGGTCTCCCCTCCTATGAGAATTAAAGCGGTTGCAGTTCCTGCTGATAAATAGACAGTGGGGAAGAGAGCAAGCCAAACTCCCAATCTTTCCCCTGCCACAAAGAAATATATATGTGCCAGTTAATGACTTATTCACATGCCATGTTATCAATTTCGCTCGCAAAGATCGAACTAAATTCTTTGAGTGCGGTGATACCTAATGCAGATTATGAAATATTCAAGAAACAAATAATCTTGCAGTTGTTGACCTGTTGGTGAATGTAAGCTCTCTTACCAAATGCAGCTTGTGCAAGCTCCACATATCTGTTGTACCGCTTTCCCGGGACTGCTTCGTGAAGCTGAACTAGAATCCACAATGTGTATAGTTGCCAGAAGTAGGCTATGGTTAAGGAAAGTGTTCCCCAGCTCCTGTGGACAAAATCAAGTAAATTACAAATGCCCCAACCAAGTCAAGTCATTTCAATTTTCAACTAGTTATTCTCAGCAGATTTGACAATTTTATCCTAATGCCAAACACTTCAAATCTATGAATATTGTCTAATATCGTACCATTCGTGACCAAATACACAATTCGAAAAAGTATAATTGTGCAGCTGGTTCTCACAAACACGTTAAATTTCCTTGAATTCTTGGACGCTCGGTAAATTCATTTACGTATTGTTATGCATTGGTATATTGTAAACTTTTTGCATATAGAAATGAACAGTTGAAAGGAATTCATTGACCTCTCTTTTCTAATTAAAAATTATAACACCAAAAGAATATAAAATCAAAAAGTTAAAGGTAAGCAAAGAGTGGGATTGCAGTGAAGAGAATAAAACAAGATCTTTGAAGTTAATGGAAAAGCAAAAGGTAAAGGAAGTGACATGCCTCAAGAATGTTCTGTCATTTACTTTTTCCAAATTAAAAGAATAACCTATGATTAATTTTCAATAAATGAAGTGACTTTAATCTGCTAGACCCACAAAAGCCATAAACTTTAGTCAAATTCCTCACACCAGAAACCATGTGAGAGGGTGACAGAAGCCGCAGAAAATCAAGTAGAAAACGCCAACAAACATAATTCCACATCAAAATTTCACATCTGGGTAATTAATAGAATTAAGAAAAATGCAATTAACCCTAAAGCTTGGAACTTTATGAAGCTTGAGCTAGTTAGGTGAAATGGGTAATTAAGATCTATCAGTAATTATTAGTCGAGGAGTAGGTTTAGTTAATTAATTACCAACCAAGAAACGTAATTCCAGAGCTAAACCACAGCTGGATAATTAACCAAAAATGTAGTTAACCCCCAAAAGCAACAAACTTTATGAAGCTTGAGGTAATTGGGTGAAATGGGTAATTAAGATTTATCAGTAATTGTGATTAGCAGAGCAGGGTTTAACTAGTTAATTACCAGCCGAGAAAAGAGAAGGCGACGGGAAGCACCAGGGCCTGGAAGCCAACGCCGGCATTGAGGTTATGAAACGCAGCGTAGTGAGCGTTACCGTTGCGGGACTCGGTGATGGGAAGCCACGCGTCCTGCGGGTTGAGCTTTGTGAGGTGGCCCACCTCCTCCAAGTATCCCTTCATGTTGACCAGCACCCGCTTCATGGGCGTGCCGATGGGGCTGAGGAACCTCGGCGAGATGAACGACGTCGGAGTCCAGGCCGTGGACGACTTCGCCTCCTTGGACGGCAGACGAGGGGACCTCTGACCAGATGGGGTCTGTATCTCCGGCGTCGACACCCCGCGTGGGGTCGCCGGAATCGATATCAGCTCCGTCTCGGGCCTCTCATCCATCGCTTCCAGTGTGTTTAGTGCCTTGAAAGTGTTAGTGTTAATGCCTGAGGGAGTTGCTCTGCTGCTCTTATATATAATGGAGGTACGAGAAGCTCTCTCTGTTTCTCTGTGTGTATATGCGTGTGAATAATGGCACTTTTTTCTTTTTGCTTTCAGTGTTGTGTGTAGGAAGGCCAGTGATGATCAGAAGGAGCGTGGGGCCTTTGAGTGAGTGAGAGATTGATATGACATGATGCAGGAAGAGAAGGATGTGAGTGAGCAGGAGCTTCAATTTAAACAAAGTAACGATCTTGCTTAATAAAATCGGAATCTGTTTCTTTTAATGAGTATTAGATACTGATTTATTGAGCTATATTAGCTTTGTGGAACACATTGCAGACCCAAAAATAAGTGGTGGTGTTACCGTTTGGGCAAAGTGGTGAGCAAAATCTAAACTTCGAGGAAATAAGTCAACAAAGTATATCAAATTGGTACTTGTTTTCACGTGCAATCTCATTATGCATGTAGGTGGAGATAAAAACAAAAAGAGCATTGAAGTTGTAAAACAAGACGATTCAAGAGCACTTTCAGTTTGAACAAGTAAACAATATTGTTTATGGTCGGTTAGTTATTCATTCAAGTCTTTGTCAGCGAAGAGTTCTCAATTCTTTCGTCCAAAGATATCACTTCATTAGCCTTTTGTGAAACAAGGTGTTTTATGATTGGTTACTCTCAGGTGTACTTCATAGTTCAACATTTAGACAAACGAACTATGTTCAATATGAAGAACAGAACAATTGCAACCATCTTAACTATGCTTAAGCTTGTTGAAAATGTATCAACTATGTATATCAACTTAACACTATTTTGACTCTATCATGCACGTAGAGAGAGAAATAACCACACACAACAAAACAAGTGTATCCTGCACTGCTAAAATGGGCAATGGAGGTTTACTGCTCGGATTTTTCCAAAATTAAAACTCTAACACCATGTTAGACAACTAATAAACTCGAAATCTTAAAGTCCCAGCACCATGTTTTACTTAATTTTAGTGGAGGGGTGGGATAAGGAAGGCTCGTGAATTTGGTCAAAGAGTCAAGCAATCATGCGTTGTTGGTGAATGTGTGATGAACGTTATTTGAGATGGGTCCTAAAAATTATGTCCGGCCTGCGGAATTTTCGGTTCCTTAGTGTTTGGCATTGCACGCGACGATTGGCGGGTGGGGATGCGGGATTGCGAGGTGAGGTGATCACTTCATGGGTCTGTGTTGGCGTGTGGATACACATTACCTTAAAGAATTTTTTTTCACTCTTCCCACAAGTCACAAGTCACAAGTTACAAGTAAGCGTGACTGTTGACTGCAACTCCTTGTTCCAATAAGATTTGGATTTGGGACATTCTTGAATGTGAATGCCTACCCCCGTTGTTTTTGTTTTTGTTTTTGTTTTTTTTCTTTTTTCTTTTAAGTATATCGATATTTTACATTAAAAATAAAGAATTCGGTTAAATCACGTAATAGGTAGTTTAATTTGATATCGAATTTGTCATTTACGAGATTCGATTCTAAAATCTCTTATTTATAAGTGAAGATAAATACCATCAGACCGTAAGATTTCTCCCTTCTGATTTCATTTCTGTGTTTTTTCTCTCAGATTTTTTGCTTTGTCTTTGTATAAAAAAGTTAACACAAGATGTTGACGTAATTTAATTGTGACCCTTCAAATAAGAAATAAGGGAAATGAAGGAAAAAAAAAAGAAGAGAAAATCCTACCTTATTTCTAAAACACTGGTTAAAACGAATATCCTCATCGCACAAAATCATGACAATAGTGATGAAAAAGGGTCGTTCTTCTTCTCACTTGATATTGAAAATCAACTGAACGAGAGTTTTTTTAAAATCCTAATTGTTCAAATGGTTAGCTTTCCAAAATATCATCGGTACTTTGATTCGTAATATTTCATTTATATCATTTTAAATAATTAAAATTTATTATCTAATTATTTTAAATAGTTTCTTATTTACTATTTAGGGGAAAAGTATATGGAAGTACCAAAATGTCACACAACATTTAATGGTAAAATTTTTGGGTTTTGTATTAAAATAAATAAAATCAACCTATAAATAAGTTAATTGTTTAATCGTATATGAACAGATAATTAAGAACGAGAGTACATTGCGATGCGCGTGAGGTTGGAGTTGACAAGGACCAGAAAACGGTGGTCCCATAGCGCAGCACTCCATACAATTTCTGAATGTCAGTGGGCCAGTGGCGGTAACTTTTAAAAAAGCATGTAATATCCAGACATCTTATTTTATTTCTCATACATTTTTTTAATTTTCGGCTATCGGATCGGATTAATTGAAGAAGATCAACGGATAAAAATTATCAAAGAATGTATAAGATGTAAAAATAGGATATGTGGATAGCATAGTCCTTAAAAAAAAATGGTAATTTTCAAACACCAATACAGATAAAAAAATTGCCAGATATTTACCGGACACAAACCACGTGCTTCCCATCTCGCGTTTGCTGCTGGTGCACACGTGCCCTTTTTTTTTAATATAATTTTTAGGGTTTTTGTTGGTAAACTGGGTAAAAAGGTCAAGTAATTACTGTCAGGCATTTGCATTGGAAATTAACTGCTGCTGGAAACGCATGCAAGCTGCCCGAAGCATGCGTATTAATTATCTGCTATCATATATTTTTAGGATCATTAATTCGAATTATTAATCATCTTCTGTAATTATATTTTAATTTGTTTTTAAGAATAAAGGTCCCATGCGGATAAATGGTTAGCCGAAAGTCATAAGTAGTCAAGTTTTCATTAATATGGTTCTTCAAGTAGGGCCCTGGAAGAAATTCTATTCATATTTGTGGAGTACTTACGGGCTCTACGATGAAAGATTTTTTAATGTGATCGAAATACAAGATAATACATTACGTATTACTATATAAATTGTGGGATATGTTTGTTAAACAATTAATAATTTAAAAAATAAAAATTTCCATCATTTTATATAAAAACACATGATGTACTATCCGTATTCCGATCACAATAAAAATTTTCTCCTCTACGATAAACAAGTTAATAGGGTCTGTGCGCGGTGCAGATGAAAGATGAGTTAAACTGATGTTAAGAGAAGACAAACTAATATAAAAATGTCTATGGATGACAGGCAGAAGAGTAGGAACTTTCAAACATAAAATGGGCAAAATGGAGGTAAGGGGAGGAACGTACCAAACTTGTGGACACAAATGTCCAATATTAACTTTAGGTTCAAATTCTTTCCAAGTATTGTGTCCTAGATGCAGGATAAGGTGGGGTCAAATATAAACGGGAGATATTTTTCTGTTATTCGAAACATAATTTGGTATACTATATGTTATAATACAAGTGAAAAGATTTTTCTTCTATGTATTTTCTACTAATATTACGACATGTGGTTGTATTGCTCGTGTTTCGAGTTCACTGAAATATTTCTCCAAGCATGGGGTCATCAAAGATGGAAAATGATGCTCAAGCATGGAGTTTGTGAGTGGTGAAGGTAGCAGTATTTGAATAGATTACTCTATATGTCAACAAGCAATATATATGGCGATGTTAAACCGAAATGGAAACATCCACTAACATTATTTTGTACAGATATTTCTTTTCTTTTATAAGTAAAATCTTATACCTGACTCACGTGAATGATGAATTTAATCTCAATTATGAACCGTTATTTGATGATTTAGCACAAATTCGAGTAAAAGATCTCAGACCTACTCTCATATCACCTTTGGTGCCTCCTGGTGGTCCTTCTCTCTAGCCTTTCCTCGGCCTTTATAGCTAGTTGATAGGCCACTTTTCACATCCGATGCATCGAGAATTCATCTTGGATTTCTAAACCTCAAGCCCTATCAATCTCCAGTCGCACTCCTACACCAACCAACGAACGACGGGGCACGCTATTACCGTGGCTCCCAATGCGGCATAAAAAAAGGCTTCTGGTCTTTCCAGAGACACTGGGGGCCCAAGAATAATAACTACGAGGCTCCCATGATAAGAATCGAAGCCCAAAAACTTTTTAATCAGGCCTTCGTGCATTTTCATTTTTCACAAACTCTAAAATATACTTTACGTCAAGCTGTTAATCTAAAGAAAAACTAATGAATTTTTTTTAAAAGTTTGTGTTTTAATCAAAACTTATCCTATAATTTTATTTAATGATAAGGACAAAAATAAAAAATAAACAAAAAATAAAAATAAAAAACAAAAAATAACCTCACAAAAGCGCGTGCATTGCAAATTCTGTAAACTTACCATATAGATTGCAACAGCCCACACCTTTTATTATTATTTTCTTTAGTAGCTTCAAACCCTAGCCTCATAGGCCCAGGCCCACGTGCCTCCTTCCTCTTTCTTTATTTCTTGTTTATGAGCTTTAATGATGATAGTTAGTACTTTCAAAGCTTCGCTCATGTTTCCGATTTCGCCATTTTCAACGAAAAATGTACTAAACTATCTCCCATAATAATCTTAATTGATGATTTCCTATTTGAACTTTTTGTGAGAATGGAATAGGCTCTCATCTTTCCTAAAATAAGAGAAAGACATACTCTCTTTAGACTTAAATGACTAAATGCTTTGGATGACACTTCCTGAAGAGATTCGACCATCATAATACTTTTGACGACATTCTCATGTATAGAATAATTATTTGGGTTTTCTATTCATTGTTAGAATGTTCATGACTCATCCATTAATCAGAAAACACAACTAATCATTCGTATCTAGTTAATGTTAATGACATGCCTTTTCCAAGTTTATTTTTCAAACATTGGCCACTAATTTCTTGGCCCCCAAAACCATATATGCTAGTGTGCATTTTCCAGTTGAGCTTCGTCTACTGTCCATTGTTTTCTATGCCATGGTTAATGAAATAGTGATAGTACTAGTATTCAGTTTAAGAAATAGTCAGTGTTTAATTTACGAAATAGTGATAATATTAGTGTTTAGTTTAAAAAATAGTCAATGTTCAGTTTACGAAATAATGATAGTACTAGTGTTCAGTTTAAGAAATAGTGACAATACTAGTGTTTGGTTTAAGAAATAGTTAGTGTTTTGTTTACGAAATAGTGATAGTATAAATGTTCGGTTTAAGAAATAGTTAGTGTTTAATTTGCGAAATAGTGATAATACTAGTGTACGAATTAGTGATAGTAATAGTGTTTGGTTTAAGAAATAGTCAATGTTTAATTTACAAAATAGTCATAGTATTAGTGTTTAGTTTAAGAAATAGTCAGTATTCAGTTTAAGAAATAATGATAGTACTAGTGTTTGGTTTAAGATTTAGTCGTTATTTGGTTTGAGAAATAGTTAGTGTTAAGTTCTAAATATAATCAGTGTTCAATTATAGAAATAATCAATGTTCAGTTGTAAAAATAACTAGTGTTAACATGACATGACACAAACTTAAAAAATTGTCCAAACTAAAGATAAAATCACTATTTCGAAAATAAAATAAGCATTGTTTATCAAACTAAAAAATGAAAATTTTTCTTTATTTTTTGTCTTGTAATATTATTACTTAGTTTGTTCCAAAAAAAAAAAAAATTATGAAGCAATGGTCAAATAAAATACAATAAAATAAAAAGTAAAAATTGTAATATTTATGGAGTGAGAGTAGAGTGATATGAGGAATTGAGCCAACCTCAACTGTGTGCTTTGCGACTCTCATTCCCACCTCTTACTTGATTGTCCCTTTACTGAAGGTCTATGGCAACATGTGTTGATAAGGTGTGGGTTCCTTGACTTCATCCTCCATGACCTTCTTTTGTGGATTATGTGGCAGCCCATTGGTGGGGGAAATCGCTTCTCGTGGCGGTCAAAAAGCTCTCTCTTGCAGTAACTGTCTATTGCATTTGGTGTGAACGAAAAAACCGCATGTTCAACAATTGTAGGAAACCCCCTGCTGCTCTTCTTCAGTCAATCACTAATATGATCTGGTGTCGGCTGTGTACTTTGCATGTTAAGCCCTCTACCATTAACATGATGATCCTCCGTAATTGGAATGTTGCTGCTCATTAGGCTCTATGTTTTCCCGTCGTCTTCCTCTACGTGGGTTAGGCTTTGTTTTGGGATTGTTTCCCCTTTGTTCTTTGGTACTGTGAGAGTTTCTCTCTTATTGTTTATTGTTCTCTTTAGGCTTTGCCCTATTAATATAAATCTTTATTTAACAAAAAAAAAAAAAATGAGATGAGAGAAAAAAAAAATTGATGTGAATGGGTGAGGTGAGAGAAGAGAAAAATTTGATAGGAATATGTGAAAGAGGAGAGAGAGATGAGTTAATAATGATGGAGGAAGAAACAGAGAGGGAGGGAAATGATGTGTGATTGAGTGATGTGACGTGCGCGTCAGATTTTATTTTTGATTTTTTGTTTTTTTTTAAAATTATTATGTTAAATTTTTGTCCTTTTTTTATTAAACTTAAGTCATTTTTATTAAAGTTTAAGTCTTCTTTATTAAATAAAGTTAGTGGATGACTTTTTGTTAATAAAAAGTTGAGAGAAGCCCTTTTCATTAAAACTCTCTTAATCTAATCAGTAATCACACTAAGTTTTCACGATGGATGGTGTTATCCACAAACTTTTTTCCCTACTTTCCAAACAAATCTCTTAAATTTTCAATTATCGAATTAAATGATATAAATCGAACATAGAGTGGGAAAGACGACAAAAAAAAAAAAAAAAAAAAGTAAGTATGAACAGCACCACATTCAACAATTAACAATTAGACATCAAACCTCACTATAAATATTCATCGTTCGAGTCAAACTTAATACTTTATTCAATTAAGTAAATTCGGATATCGCTAAACGCATGATTACTTTTTACAATTTCACTAAAAACATCATCTGTATTAAAATTCGTGGTTGATGCTAATGAAGTTGCACAGCCTCAAAAATCGAGCTGTCATTCATCTTTTCAATCATTGTCCCGTTAGAAGCAAATTCGTTTTCAATATGGCGTTTAGTTACATAAATGAAACATTAATTGCTTTCAATTGATTATGGTGGGGAAATATTTGGTTATTAGCTCATGTGAATATAACATTCCGTTACTGATTACGACATATGAATACGTATTTTAGTTATATGCAAGAATTTTTCGATTAAGGTACTATTCTTTTTTTTTTTTTTTTTTTAAGCAAAGATTACAATACTATTTATTGAACAAGGATAAAGTAAAGACTTGATTGTCAACCATATGAACATAGCGTTCATTACGTGGCTCGATCATATAAAAATACATTCTTGACGATATACAAGATTTTTTATTATATATTTTACCGTTTATTTACGCAAATCAAATTACAATTTAATATCAAACTTACTACGAAGACATACATATTGTTATTGATTAAATGATCATGTACGCCATGTCATAATTGTTAAATCAGAATGGATCAAGAATCTACCCAGTCACATTGTTTGACATTCGGATAACTTAATCAGGTTAATCAAGCTAATGTTGCTGACATATGCGCTTCCGTCATCAACTGCTTCAATTACATACACACTCAGTCATCGGAAAAAATTCAACTTCAAATTGTTAAGGGAATTGTTTTTAGCATTCCAAAAATCTTATTTTGCACTTTAAACTTTTTATAATTAAAAAGAAAAATACGCTTGTGAGGAGTGCTGAATGAAATTTTTAGAGTGATAATAATAATTCCCATTATTAAAAACCCCCCTTTTGATTTTGACAATTTCCCACTTTACCACCATTTTTCTTTTTGTTTATGCATTATATTTGGAAATATATTAATCCAACTTAAACTATAGGACTAATTGCAAATTGCTTTTATTATAGTGGTGGAAAGGCTATGAGCTTCATGATGGCGTGGTTTCAAACTTCGTCGGTGATTAATATATATTTAATCTTACAAAATTTATTGTTGGACAGAAAAACAAAAAAACTATAGGACTAAATGCATTTTGCATCTTTCATGTTAGTGTTGATTTTCAAAATGAGCCACGAGATTTTAGTTTTTTCAAGTTGTCCTTTAAGATTTTAAAATTGCATCAATTTATACTCTTTGTCTAATGCATTAAATAAATCTTCATCAAAATTGATGACACGGTGAGTACAAAATCCATTACTTCGACATGTAAGTCACATTTATATCATATTAACTACAAAACTCATCAACTTAAGGGATATTTATACATTCTAATATCTTAAGCTGAGAAAATTGAAACTGCCCATTTTAAAAATCATCTCAAATTTTGAGGTGTAAAATATATGTAGTCCTAAATTATATAGTTTTAAATTCCCAAAACACCTTAGACCCGTTACTTTGCAACAGAAAATTGTAATGTTATAATCGTCTTTTCGATATTGTTTTTGAGGTAAGTGCGTGGAACGGAGGAAGGTAAGGCTATTCTCAGTCAAAGTCAACCAAATACCGGAAAGCGACTTTGGAAGCCACGGTTGCTCTCCACCACAATTGTCGAAAGACCAAATTATCCTTGGAGTTATGTGGATTTTAATTTCAGTTACAACCTAGCTATATACTTTGTAACTAAATGTTTTATTTTTTGGTGAAAAGACTGAAAGTTAAATTAAACTATATTTCATCTATTTTAAACATATTTACATGGCTAATGAATTTAATGTTTACGGTATAAATTCGATAAAAAAAAAATACAAGAAGTTTGTAATTCAAGTTGTCCAATATTTATTTATGTATTCGAGGTTATAAGTTTGATTTTTCTTTCATTTATAATTGCTTGTATAAAAACACATAATAGTAACATATAAAACCAATGCACGTGGTGAAGCGTAATAGTTGTTAGGGTCTTCCTCTTTAACCCGTTGAGTTCTAATTCAAATTCTCCTCTTGTCTCAATTAGCGTAAAAAAAAAAAAAACCAATTCAAAGATAATACTAACAATTATCCTTTCAATCCATATCTCGAGTTTGATTTTTCTCTGCCATTACCACTTGAATAAAAACAACATACTAACATATAAAGAAAATGTAAAAGTTAGTATTATGTTGTATGATTTAATCGCTTGAGGAAAATAAAAGTGAACATGCCTTTCAATGCCTACTTCTACAACATATTTATTCCAAAATCTAGCATCGTATAAAAAGATAGTGCTATTTACACAATTTTTTTTTATTTATACACACTTATCAATTTTTGTCCTAATTTTTTTTTCTTCAAATTATTAGATCCGAAAACTAGAAATTAAGAGATACATGAAAAGTAAAAATAAATGTCATGAGGGCACCACCTCATATAAAAACTACGACAAAAAGGAAACACCAAAGGTACAATCGTAAATAAGGAAAGAAGCAAAGGCCATTTTCGTCTACAAAATCAGCTGCCTTTCTAATAAAACCTATCGTTCACAATTGCAGCCCCAACTTTGCGATTTCTGTCGATTCCAAATCGCCTGCTCGTGACTCGTGAGTCGTGACTCGCGAGCTTCACTCTCTCTCTCTCTCTCTCTCTCCGGCAAACTACGTCGGAGCTTTTCTCCTCCCAAACCCTAATTTTCCCAATCCCCAATTTTTTTCCCCAAATCACCTCCAATTCTGTAACCCCACATTTCAATTCAACCTTCCCGCCGCCGATTCACCGTCGTCAACCTCCGCAATGGCATCCATCGCTTGCTAGGGTTTCCTAGATCCATCCCGTCACTCTCCGACAGCACACTGCACCACTACTTCACCAACCTAATCAAATTCATAGTTATGGCTATTCGTGTCACCCTGAGCTTCTCCGGCTATGTGGCCCAAAACCTTGCATCCTCGGCGAACCTCCGCGCGGGGAACTGCCGAGGATTTCAAGAATGCTGGGTCAGGTCTCGGGTATTCGGATCCAAACAGAAGCCCGATATCGACCCCTCTGTCCCCGTCCGCAATTACCAGACCCAATTCTCCCGCTCGAAGCCTTCGTCGGCCGCCGTAAGGCCCTTGCCGTCGCTGTACACCGCCCTCGCCGAGGAGATTCTAGGCGAGAGCAGCAAGAGCCCGATCGTGCTGGGGTTGATCTCGCTTCTGAAGTCAACGGCTATCGCCACAGGCGTCTCTTCGGCTACGGCCGCCATGGGGATTTCGCCGTCAAAAGTCAGTTCGATCATGCCCTTTTTACAGGCATCGAAGTTGCTTCCCAGCAACGACACCGTCCCGGAGTCGATAATGAAGGAAGTGGATAAAGGTGGAACGTTGTGCGTGGACGAGGTTGCTGAGGCCTCGCAGCTGGCTAAGAAAGACTTGGGCAGGACCGGGTTTTTGTCACGATTGTTGAATTCTTGCTCGGAGGACGCTAAGGCTGTGTTCACTGCTGTTACAGTTAGTGTATTGTTTAAGTCCTTCTTGGCTGAGCCCCGATCGATTCCCTCCACTTCAATGTATCCTACTCTCGATGTGGGTGACCGAGTTTTGGCGGAGAAGGTGAGTTTATGTTCGAATTTTCGCCGTCTTTTAATTTGTTCAATGTTGGTATTCTGATTGATTGATAGTTGATTTAGTCTTGGTTAGTACGATGTGAATTTGAATTGGGGTATGGAAATTTATGCTTGCAATCTACTTGGTGAATTAATAAATGTGGAAAATTTTCTTCTGTTGGTGTCTGAAATCGATTACGTGTAGTACATTATATTCTCAACCAGATTCTCAGTTCAGCTGATATCTTTTATTCCTTTGATGAATCAGGTTTCATATTTCTTTAAAAATCCTGAGGTTTCAGATATAGTAATTTTCAAGGCACCTCCAATCTTACAGGTAATGTATATAATGTAACTACATTTTGTATGAATTTCGATTGCACCCTTAGTTACATTTTGTAAGAAATTTTAGCATGGGGCGCTGACATTTTTAATCTTCTGTTTTGTTGTGTACTAGGAATTTGGTTTCAACTCAACCGATGTATTCATCAAAAGAATTGTAGCTAAGGCTGGAGATTGGGTCGAGGTATTAATCTCGTTAATCTTCATAGTTCATGGTTATAAGTTTATAGCTCAGGCAGTTTATTGATAAAATTGAAAAACTGTATGCCTTGGTTTTTTGACATGTTATTTACTTGGACTTTCCGTTGATCAGGTTCGCAATGGGAAATTACTTGTCAATGATCTTGTTCAGAATGAAAATTATGTTTTGGAGCCGCTCGCTTATGAAATGGATCCAGTGGTAGGCATCCTCCTCTGGCTTCTCATTGATTTGTTTTCCTTCAGTTGATTTGGATACGGAGAGACATGGACGATTGCTTACAAAATTGTGTCCTGCTTGCTTGATTATGCAGCTTGTTCCAGAAGGCTATGTCTTCGTATTGGGAGATAATCGCAACAATAGTTTTGACTCTCATAACTGGTACGTCTAAGCTCTTAGTATAGCACATTAAGATCATTATCCTTCCACCTGAATTGTTATATCTTCGTAACCAAAAAAAGAATTATCGCATCGCTGACATGTTGATGTTGTTTACTTGTTTTCAGGGGTCCACTTCCTGTGAAAAACATTCTTGGCAGATCAGTATTTCGCTACTGGCCTCCTACCAAGGTGTCTGACACCACGTTTGAACCACAAGGACCAAATAACGTCGTTGCAGTTTCTTGACCAGTTGCCCTCTATTTGCAGGGGGAGGACCTCAGAATACATTCTTATTCTCTTATCAAGATAGTGAACTGACTTTCACTACTCTTTTGGCTCGTTTTCGAGCACTTTGAAGATAATTTGGATGGATAAACTTATCCATCAGTCTGTGAATCTGTATGAAATTTAAACTTACTCTGAACGAGCAAAAGAAAGATGAAGCTAAAGTTTTCAACTTATATGATTCATCAAATTATTTTGTTCTTAATATGTTGTTGGGTGGGAGGTTCAGCTGCCATACATGAGGTTTCAGCACCTGTGAGGAACCAAACGTCCAAAGGAAGGGGAAGATTCATCTGGAAGTACAGCACCTCTCGTGCCGGGTGAAGGTCTGATCGCCTTTGATGCTGGTGGGATGATTCTTGTCATACGAAGAGACGGAGATGGTTCGCGGATGGTAGCCGCAGATGGTTCTTTGCAGTAATGCTGAAAGCTTGCCCATGAATTGAACTTGGCCTCCCTTTTTTACCTGTTGCCTGTAGGCTTTGCTTGCTTCCTTCGAAGCATCCGTGTAAAATGGCGTCTTTGGAGTTCTGCTGTTCCATTTTATAAGACGCATTCTTCATCTGTGTAAAACGTTGTTCGTTGATAATCCGATCAAACTGCTCCCTTGATTGAGTAGTTGGTATTTTATGGCTTGTTCTGTACCCTCCTTGAACTTAACTTTTTAAACTCAAAAATAATTTTCAAGTTTTAGGCCTTAAAAACTTGTTTGATAGAATTATTTTCAAAAACTGAACTCAAGATTAACTAAAAAATATAGTCTATTATCTAGTTTTTAGAGCTTTTAAATTTAGGCTCACTCATTTCTTTTCTCTCCCTTCTCTACTTTCACGCCAAATCTTTCTTTTCTTCTTTTTCTCTCCTTTGTTTTGATTTTTTATTTTTTTTATACCTTTTTCGTCTCTACTTCAACCTGCTCTCTTCATTCTCTCGGTTCTTTCTATCACTCTTCTTCTTCTTTATTTCGTGCGATCCTCTCTCTTCTTCCTCTTTCCTTTAATCGTCTCTTGCTTTCTTTCCTCCTCTCTCCTCTTTCTCCCTTTCCTGCAACCCTCTCTTTTTAAATCTCTTCGTCTAGTTTAAATCGCAAACCATCAAGTTTTTGAGTCTTAAAGAAAGTTGTTTTCAAGAAATGTTCTCAACAAATGTTTTGAGAAATTATAAAAATTTCCAAATAAGATACCAAACAGATCCTTAATTTTTCTTCTTGTGCTAATGCATCAAGGGAATGATTTCAATTCTATTTTTTTTCATCTCCATGAAATGTTTTGTTTGGATATATGAATCCGAATTGAACGAAAAAGATCAAACTGCCCTCTGGTTCAATTTAGTTATGCCATATTCAATTTCAGCACACCGAAATTTTTTTGGGAAACCGGAAATACTAACAAGGGCGTTTTTATTCCGTCTGACCATTAGTATTAAAAATCGAACTTAAGATGTCCTATATAAAATACGGACTAAAGTTCAAATATTCATCCCTACTCAATGAAAAATGAAACTAATTATAGCAACCAAATGAAAAAAATTTAAAATAAGATAAGTGGCAGCTAAAAAAAATTAACGGTCTCATGAGTAAGGTTATCCTATCATCATTGGAACCAAGAACTCAAACACGGCGGTGAGAGAGTGGGACGCGATCCCTTCCGCTTATGTCTGTCGTTGACGAATCAAAACATACACAAAAAACGATGAGGACCGGCGGCGCCACCGTCTCCCTCCTCCTCTTCCTCTACCTCCAGTTCCCGCTTCAATTAATTCTCGCTTTCAATTCTTCCTCTCTAAACGACGACACTCGAATCCTGCAGGTACTCTCTCTCTTCTCGATCTCATCTCATCTCTCTCTCTCTCTCTCTCTCTCTCTACAGCTCTGTGATTTTTAATTCCTACTTTTCTTTCCATTTTGGTGAATTTTGAAGGAAGTTCTGAAGCAAATCTCGGCCAAGCACAAGTGGGATTTGCAGGACGTGAGGGTCTCCAGGCTGGATGTGGGCAGGGTCCGATTCGGGAGCGCCCAGCGGTACGAGTTCCGGGTCGGATTCGGGAAGATCCACGTCGGCGTCTTGTTCTCTGACGACGTCGCTTCCTGGAAGAAGTTCAGGAAACCCAGGACCCATTTGGGCTCTCTCATTCAGGAGCTCAGCTCCATGGCCGTTGTCGACACCTTCGAAGTGGAGGGTCCGTTTGAGTTGCGCGTCGGCGGCTCTCACGAGCTCTCGCTTTCATTGCCGGTAAGCTCATTGCTCAATTTAACGCTTAATCGAACTTGAATTTCAGAATTATTTTAGTTATCTTGATTGGTTCTCATCAGATTACAAATGCTTCGATAAAAAACAGAACTTTTTCACTAAATTGTCACCAAACAGGCACTAAGCGAACACGAAAAACTTGTTTTACTGTGCTGTTTATTGCCCCATGTATTGAGAATTTGTAGAATTCTATTTGTGCATACTTTGCAAGTGTTTTCAAAGTGGTTTTGATTGACACTATAGCTCACTTGTTGCTCTTTTCGAGTTTTCGGACAATTTCATATACGAATAGCTTGAGAAATTTCTTTTGTATATTGTAGATGAACACTACATATAATGGGTTGAAAAGGATTCTTGTTGGTGAAGGCATAACTGTGGAGGTAAGCAGAGCGATTGAAGTCTCTGTGTTCCATGCGTCTGATCTTGGTTTATCATCAAATGGCAGTGGTGCTACTAAGAAGGAGAGAAGTGAGTTTTGGCCCATTGGGCATTCATACTGTGCACCATTAGTTCCGATTCGTGTTTTAGGGCCGGCAACATCGGTTGCATACAAGACTCGAAATCATGGTGCCCACATTGAAACTAATTTTATATCCAAGGAGATAGTTGAATTGTTGCCAGAGAAGTGCTATAGAAGTCATGCATACAAGAAGCGGCCTTGTCCCATTGATTCTTTAAGTTTGAGGATATCTATGCTGGAAAGAATTTGGAAAGGCTTTCTTGGTGATAGAATTCGCCAGAACAAATTGTCGGGATTTGTTGAAGGAAAAATCAAAGCTTCAACTATTGTCTGCTTCAAGGTTGAGCTCGAATTGGATTTTTGGAGGGTTGGTGCACTCCATGACAAAGAAGGGTGGAGAACTAGGCCGGCTGTTCAACGGGTTTGGTTTGAAGTTTTGGCGAGAGTTGAATTAAAGAGGGTTAAGCCTCTCTTTGTTAGAAGGATTAGGCCCTTCATTGTAGCTGATTCAGTTGCATGGAGTAGTTTGACGTCAAATATTTCCTTTACGAAGTCCGGATCTGTCCTTGGCCCTCCGGAGGCGTTAACACTGGATGTGAAGTGGTAGAGTAAACTTGTAAAGTATTCTTTTTTGAGAATGTTTTGCAGATTAAGGCGACAAGGCTTTGTTTGTGCCCATGCCCTTTTTCTATATGATAGATGAAACAGTACATGCCAGTAGCACTCTCGATTGCTCCTGTAAGTAAATTGTTAATTAAGAAAACAAACGTTATACAGATTGATGACTTGATATTAGTTTGATCTTATTTTTCTTTCGACTTTATAATCTGATATAGTCAGGATCGTTTTGTTGGATCGTTGCCTCTGTGATCGCTTGAGTCTCATTTTCATTGCATAAGCTTTTTCCTTCATGAGTTTTTGGTTTTGGTGGATACTCACTGTATATATGTTGGATGAAAATGGTTCGTCTAGAATAATATGTAATCATCATAGGGAAACGATTCCCGCACTCTGAATTTCTCCGGAGTGCGGAAATCATTTCCCCTTATCATGTTGCCCTTCATTTTGAAGTTTAATATCATGTGTTATAAAATGCATTTCATAATATGGGTTCTCTTAATAATGTTGATAATCATTACAATATATACTAATCATTCATGTACCAACAAGTGCCGTCCACACACTCATTTTTGCCTCTGACACATGTCTTGTTAATTTATATCCTTTGATTTTCAATTCATCCGATCCGATGACCGAAAATTAAGAGAGGTCTGTGAGAGGTAAAAAGGGGTGTGTAGACAGCACCACCCTAAAACAAACCCTAACTAGGTTTTAACCATTTCAACCTTCCCACTGTAATCACCTTCCTTAATCACTTCCACCTTTTTGTACTTATACCAAGATGCACAAAGCACATAACCTCCAAAATTAAGCACACTGAGCCCTGCCAACAACCAATAGAAATAGTTCAGCTTATCTCTGTTCAAATTATTGCTAGCCAGCCACCCGCCGCTGACTTTATTCACCACCTCCACCACCACCGTGCTCAAGAAATACCCAAACGCAATTGAACACCACGATATGGCGGTGCTGAGGGACTTCATCCCGACCGCACTCTCAGCATAGAAGAACTCCAGAAGCCCTACCAATGTAAACATATCCGCAGCTCCGAAAATTGCATACTGCAACCCCAGCCAAAACACACTCATCGGCAGTGGCTCTGCGCTGTCGACCATGTTGTGTTGAACCGCTACGTGTTTGCGGCGAGTTTCTATGAGTCCGGCGACCGCCATGGAGATAGCAGAGAGCACTAGCCCAACTGCGATGCGCTGGAGGTGGCGTATCCCGGTTGGGATCCCGGTGATTTTTCGAGCGATTGGCACGAAAATTCTTTCGTAAATCGGGATAAGAAAGAACATGAACGTTAAAGGGATTGCTGGGATTGAAGGGCCGGGAACTTTGAATCCGAGCAGATTACGGTTCATGGTTGTGCTCTGTTGGATTGAGAAGGTCTGGAGTTGCGCCATGCATGTGTTCATGAAGACAGTGCTTAATATGATTGGGAGCATGCGGATTAGGAGCTTTGTTTCTTCAACTTGTGTGACAGTGCATAGGCTCCATGATCCATGCACTGTAGGTGTTGATGCACCGTCAGCCGTAGTGCCACTGGAGATTGCTGCGCGGTCCAACCATCTGATATGTAATTCATAAGCACTTTTAACTTTTTCTATCAAACATTATAAGAAGCACTTTTAGTTATATACAAGCGTTTCTATTCTAAAAACACCGTCAAAACATGACTTTCAGTAGTTTTGTCTTACAGTTTGAATAGAGGAAATTTGTAAGTGTAGACAATCTCGATTTACCTGAATTGATCTGTTCTCTGAAGAATTTCATGTTGTTCACCTGCCTCTTTGTCATGGATCTCATGCAACTCCTCTGTATTCTCAGGAATTTGAAGTTTTCGGTTTTTGATGGCAACCACACAAACCTAAACAATCAAGAACAAACTTAATCAACCTCTAATTACGTATTTACAAATGAAAGTAATTGGTTCCTAACTCAAACGGTGTCATTTTCTTAAATATTATAATTTGACACGTCTGCATAAATTTGTGATTCATTACCTGTAGGATACTTAGGAGGGGGCTTCCCTTGGGAACATTGTTTCTGTAGAGTGACTTTCCCATGCACACAAAAAGAAGAGCAAAGAGAACTGCAATGGTGCACACAACAAAGGACAAGTCCCAGCCATGGTTGGTGCTGATCCAAACCACAAAAGTGACACCAAAAATAGCTCCAATGGTGAGGCTGAACAAGAACCAGTTGAAGAAGCTGGACAACTGTGCTGCTCCCTTAGGGTCCTTCTCGTCGTATTGGTCGGCTCCCAGGGCCGGCAAAGCCGCCTTTACACCGCTGGTGCCTAAAGCCATTAGGTAGAGTCCGGTGTAGAGCATTACAAGTTGGCTTGTGTTTGGAGCCTCACACTGGTACATTTGGCTTGGTGCAACACCTTTGCAAGGGAACGGCCTTAGTTGAGGGAAGTGTGCTTGTATTGTTAGCAGGCCAAGTCCCTGCGGATTTGTAAATTAATAAATGTTTAGTTTTAGTGTTTCTTTTCAGAGAATTCTAGCATCAATCGTGCATATACAAATAAACTTATTTTAATCGTTTTTTTTTTTTCCCAAAAACAAGAACGATTAGGATTAGCTCATGAAGAAGTAGCACTCCTTTTTAACTAATATTTGTTAGTTTACGGGTTTGTAAGAGGGATAGGACTGCTAAGATCCACATATAAGTACTGTTTAATTAAGTGACATGATGTCATCATGATTGTCTGCATGCTGGATCATCAACCAACAGTAGCCACATGATATCATCAGCTATTATGAGGTTTACCAATGGTCGTCTGGCTCTCCATTAAGTCTAAAATTAGATTATGCCTTTTGCATTAATCAAATATTTGCAGGCCATGGCTTTGGCTTCTTTTCTAAAGTTTCACTAAATTGATTATTTTGGTCTTTGCTAGATGCAATATAGAATTCGAAGAAGATTCTTTTTATTTGGTGAGCCTGACTGCACACCAGTATTCAGCCTATGGCTGTCAAAACAACCTATCCTTCATCCCGCTTTAAGCAACTGAGAACTGTTTATAACACACATAACGTGCTGAAAGATAATGCTAGGATGACTAAATTTGTAGACAAAATTTCGTAAATTAAATAACATGAAAGTTGATTGCATACTAATTAATTCTTATTAGTGACACATAATTTAGTTTATAAATTTTGTATAAGAATTTAGTCTCTTTAGCATTATACACACTCAAATATACCACGTGATAAGTGTTGTATATACAAACAAATAGACCACCATTAAATAACAATATATAGTAAAAATGTCTTATTTTCTTTTAGAAGAGACTTACCACCAATTCAATGCAGATGAAGACGACACAAGTTTTGAATCTCGACCAATAAGTGTCAGAGATGAAGCCACCAACTAGGGTTAGTATAAATGCAGTCCCCATGAAGTTGGTAAGAGTGGTGGCAGACTTTGTCAAGCTCAAGTTCATATATCCATAGAAATAAGTCACAAGGCTCATAGCATTTGCAATAAACGCCATGTTCTCGAGTCCCTCCGTCGCTGCACGCATGCACGTAAATTCAGCATGAATAGTAATTACGTACTTAAAGCGAAACTAAAATCTAAAAAAGGAGTAAATATGATAATTTCAGTCGTAAAAGTTACCGAATACGAAAAGTGCAGCTCGATTTCCTCCTAGCCTTGCTGCAGCTGCCTGCTTAGGCTTGCCTTCAAACCTTTGGCAGATGTCGGCCTGTTCATAAATAATCTCATATTAGGGTTTTAAAATGACAAATAAATATGGGATCATATAAATGATCTTAAAAATTTTCTTTCTGTTGAGCTTGAATGGTGCCCCTAGAAAGGTGAATTACCATTGTGCCTTGAAGTCTAGGAGGAGAGGGAGCCTGGTCTTCCGACTGTTCTGAGTTTTGTGGAGGTTGGCTGATGGTTTGATACTGATACCCAAAAAGGAATAAATATATATATAGAGATGTACGGATGCTTTTCTGGACAAATGATAACAAAAAGGAATCAATTGGCATCTTTGGATTTTGGAAGACTTGCTTGGCCATATTTTGTTTCTTATAGGACCTGTATGTCTCTATCTGATCTCTGCATAATATGAATTTAATTATGTAATAAGGGTATTGCCACGCTCATGTGTGAGAAATGATATATGTTTCTTAACATCATTTAAATTAAAATGTTGAATTTTTCTTGAGTAGTTCTTTTTTTTTTTTTACTACCCCATCCCTTACCCACCCCAAGCCTTGAACCCAAGACCTCCTAGATTACCCCACCCCTTACCCACACCCTCACCACTAGGCTAACCCTACTGGTTTGAATTTTTCTTGAGTAGCTACGTGCACTCAGTGTCGATACATATTTGACCATTAAATTTGATATGATTCTTTCTCCATCTTCCCAATTCTACCAGCACACAGACCAGAAACTCTCTCTCTTCCAAACAAAAAAAATTGAGCAAATTTCCAATTTAATAGATAGTTTGAGTCGAAATCTCAAACTCTTTTGGTTGATTTGTTTGTTGCTGTTGTTGTCCTGCTCTCTCTCTCCTCCGACACCGCGACTTAAGGATTAAAAGGAAAAATGTCTAATATGTTCCCCCTAAATCATCATTTCCGATGAAACAGTTCTCAATTTCTTATTTCTCTCACCGGTTTCGATTCTGGTTCCTCACTTTTTATGAGATTGAGGTCAACGGTTGTTTGTTTTTCATAATTGCAGTTGTTTTGTGGCCGTTCGATTGATGGGGAATCATCCTAGCCATCTATTGGTCGTAGTACCAGATACTACGTAGTATTAAAGATTATTCATACAAACTTAAAAAGTAGGGTAAAGTAAAAAAAACTACCTTCACTATTGATGTAAAGACACTTTCATACCTCATCTTTTAAAATTGATAATGTCATACCTCATCTTTAGAAATTGAGTCAATGTTATACCTTCCGTTAGTTTGGCCGTTTATTTTTCAGTTAAATGATGACGTGACTTGATCGGGATCTATTTTTTATTAAAAAAACTAATAAAATATTATTAAAAACAAAAAAAATCATTTAATATTATTTAAATATCAAAATAATAAAAAAATAAACCTCTCCTTTTTGTCCCTCCCTCCTCTCTCTCTTCACTATCTTCTTGCAATCGAGGAAGAAGAAGAGAAAAAAACAAAAAAAAAAAAACTCCAAACCAAACCCAGTTCGTCCCCTCTTCCCCACCACAAACCCAACCCCCTGCAACCCAAAAAGAAGGAAGAGGAAGAAGAAGAAGAAAAAAAAAAAAAAAAAAAATCAACCCCAACCCAACCCGAAGGAAGAAGAAGAAGAAGAAGAAGAAAGAAGAAGGAAAAAAAAAAAAATTGAGAAACTCTCGTCTCCCCCTCCCCCCCCCCCCCCCCCCCCCAACAAAAAAAACCCACCTGCAAAAGAAAAACAAGAAGAAGAAGAGAGAAGGAAGCGAAAAAAAAAAAAAAAAAAAACCAACCCCAACCCAACCCGAAGAAGAAGAAGAAGAAGAAGAAAGAAGAAGAAGGAAAAAACAAAAAAACAAAAAAAAGGGAAACTCTCGTCCCCCTCCCCCCAAAAAAATTCCCACCCACCCTGTGCAAAAGAAAAACAAGAAGAAGAAGAGAGAAGGAAGAAAGAAAAAAAAAAAACAAAAAAACAAAACCCAGTTCGTTCGGATCTGGGTTTTTTTTTATTTTTTTTGTTTTATGGGTTGCAGGTAATGGATGTGAGGTTGGGTGCAAAGGGTGGGTGCGAAGGTGGAGAGGTTGGGTGCGGGGAGAAGAGGGGTTGGGGAACGGGGAAAACAAATTGATTTTTTTTCTTTTTTCCTCTCTTCTGTTTTTTTGGGTTGCAATTGCAGAAAGAGGGAAGAAGATGAAGATGGGAGAAGAGAAAGAAGGGGGGAAGGGGACGACTGATGTTGTGATGTTGGTTTTTTTTTTTTTTTTTTTTTCAAATAACTTTTTATTATTATTTTAATATTTAAAAAATATTAAATGATTTTTTTAGTTTTTAATAATTTTTTAATAAAAAATGGTTCCGGATCAAAACACATCAGCATTTAACTGAGAAATAAACGGCAAGCTAACGGAAAGTATGACATTGACACAAATTCGTAAGATGAGGTATGACATTGTCAATTTTAAAAGATGAAGTATGAAAGTGTCGTGACGCCAATAGTTGATGTAGTTTTTTGTACTTTACCCTAAAAAATACTATATATTTGACAATTTACAATGGTATCACGGGTACAGGTATCCACAGCATAGAGTACTCTATAAAATAAACAGGAATTAATCAATTGGTAAATTAGGGTTTTCAAGCTGCAGGGTTCGCATTTCAAGCATCAGAGCCATCGTAATTATTCAAGGTAATTACTAATTAAGATTCTTAATTAAATTAAATTTAAGGGGGTTATATAGTAGTATTATTTGGTCAGAGACAAGAGATTAGAATTACACATGAAGCAGACAAAGGTTGAATTATATATAGGGTTTGTTAAGAGGGGCACATCAAAGATGAGGTATATTTGTCTCTTCCACTTGTATTTAAAAAATGGAATTTACTTTGTTTTCTTCTTTTCAGTTTGTTCATTTTTTGAACCGTTGCAATGTTTGCAACTACTTATTAATCCTTGAAACTATAAGAGCTGTCTTATTATCCTTTTTATATGTTACTTTCCTCCATCGTCATTTCTCACCTTGCATTTTATGACTAACTAGCTAGCCAAAATATAAATGCCAAAAGATTCATGGAGTCAAATAATAAAGTTCAACTCTAATTGAATTACATAGTTATAATTGATTTGAATTTGGGTTAGAGTTTTAATTAGTTAGCTATTCCTTGTGCCAAAAAGAAAAGTGAAATCCGTATTCCTTCCTGTTAGTTAGCTATTCTTAGAGCAATTCCACCCCTAAAGACTTTGCGCCAGCACCCAGCCCATTTATTCACTCAGTGAACAGTGATAGACCCCCAATGAACAGTAATAGACCAAATGCATCTCCACCCCTAAAACTAAATAGCCTAGTCAATTTTATTAAACCCTATGTAATCCACCGCTCCCACTCCCCCTCAACCTCAGCATGTCGCGCCGCTCACCAATCAATACTCAATCTCCGACCAAGACCTCAACACCCAGGGCTTCAACCTCCACCGCACAATCGCAGAGCTCAACCTGGACCACCTCAACAAGGTGTTCGTGGCCATCGGGTTTCCGAAGCGGGACCTGGACAAGATCTGGACGGCACTGGAGCACACGAACTTGCTGCTGTGGATGGAGTACAGGAAGACGAAGCGGCCAGTGGTGTTCGCGAGGTCGACGGGAGACGGCCTCTAGTTCAAACTTCCTTCTGATGCCACGCTGGCGTCAGATGAGCCGGTCCCAAGGTCTGTCACTTTTGTGCTGGCCTAGAGACCAGCTTGGGCTGGGTGCCAGGCAATCCTGTGAGCTGGAGAGACTTCCCTAGGTGCCGGGCCATTTTTTTGGCTGTGTGCCGGCCTATCCCACCCCTGGTGGAACTGCTCTAAGGGATTCTTATGTGGAATACATTTTCATGGGCTTTATCAGTACGGTTTCTAGCATCCGTGAGTGAGTATAATTCTAGGAACTTGAAACTTGTATAAAATTGAGGCCCCTATGCACACTGCAAACACCACAATACTAATAACTCCCCATTAGTTTATTGTATAAGGAGCAACAGTGCATAGAAGTGCTTCAATCTATTCCGTCTTGAAGTTTGATCATCCAGAAATTCATCATGTCGTCTTCTCTAGGTACGCAAGGTTTACGTGTTTTGATTTGATGAACTGATAAAGTTTCCAAAGATTTGGAGTTAAGTTGGTTATTAAGAGTGTTTGACAAATAAATTACACATGAGTCTCTTGCATAGTCAGAGAACTTAAATGAACATGAATTTGAAAATTGTGAATTTGCCACTACTTATTCCCGTTAATAGACTATATGATGCATAATTGTGCTATTTAACTTCTAACTAAAATTAAGAGGCTCAACTTAAATTCTTTCTTTTTCTTACTTATTTAAGAACTCCTCTTACATAGATATATAACAAAGTGAAAATTATTGGAATATGAATTGATATGAATTTGGTTATATTCAATAATATTCAATTGCAATAGAAAAGAGCTGCAATTAAATTGATTAAATAAGGGATTTGACATAATGCGGCCACCGCCTAAAACATCTTCTCCCCATCGACCAACGCCCAAACAAAAGGAAGACTATTCCTTTATTGCCAAAGCAAGTCTATTTGGTGGCAACCATAATATACCAAGCCATTTTTGTCTTTGGACTCAAATAAGTGAATCAAATTTAGAGCACATATTTTGTACTTGAAGTTTCAAGTTTGAATTTCTCTTTTTTAATTATCTGTTGTATCAAACGAAATAGTTTATCATCCAATTCATGCTTTACAAATCAAACCTCCCATTAAGTACAAACTCTCCAAGCATACAATTCAAAAACAAAAAATTTAGAAAAAAAATGTTTGATCTTAAGAATGATGGCAAACAAGTGAGCCAAGAACAGACAGGCCTTGGTCTTTTTATTTTTTATTAATTCAACGTATTACAAAAAAGATATTATGGAGCTGCTTTATCAGTATATATTTGAAAACAAAGGGAAAGGGACACAGATGTAGTTGGTTAAGATGCTTCTCGATTAGCTATGAAATCTTTACATGTGCATGGGGTGTTGGCAGGTCAATTTCTCACCTGCCCAAGCATGCATAAGGTCAGGTTCTAAAGTATAATTTATACCCTGGAGCTAGCAAATTAAACTGTTTTTTATGTTTTGACTATAGACTATAGTCTGTTTTTCCGTCCTAAATCAATATTTTTGTTATAAATATGATATTTCTTTTTCTCAAAACTGTTCCGTATGTGATCAATTCAAAATTAAAGCACTACAATTTAGCTTGTCAAATGAAAAGTTCGATGCGGTAGGTTTTAAGTTCGAGTTATATAAATGATGAGTTTGATATCTAATTATTATAACTATTTATTGTGTGACTTAACCGAATCCGTTAACCATTAGGGTTTATTGTTTATAAAGAAAAAAAAGAGTTTGTTGTTGGGCTACTTAGTCAACTTGCTATATCATCATGTTCATGTGTGCCATATTTTGTTATTGCCTAATCATCTGTTCTTATAACAGTCGTCTTGTTTATCCAGAGACGGACCCTGAATTTCCAAGTTGTCTGAGCTAAATTTACCTTACGTACAATACAAGAGATAAAGGAGAGGAAATTACTTTGTCACGGCTACACGAAGCTAATGTATTTGGGATAGGATCTTCACCCATTGCTGCTATAAATGCTTTTCTTGTCGATTGTATTTGGAACAATTGAAGTGGAGGTTACTCTATTTAGTTAAGTTACTTTCCAACCATTTGCGTTTCAAATCCTCTTCCTCCTCTTAGTCTAGTTTAAAGCAATGTCACTTGTAATAAAGAACAATATAAAACCCAATTAGTCAATATTTATGACATGTTTACTTCAAGTAAAGATACATAAACCGTTGGAGCAAGGGAATAAGCAAAATAAATTTGTTCAACTAGCCACCTAGTTTATATAATTCTTAATTTTTAGATATTAACTTATAAGCTGGCAGGAGTTGTCCACACCTAGATGGATTTCATTTGTACTAAAACAAAAAATTTTAAAAAATCAGAATGATTTGAATTCTCATATACATGTCATTAACTTTAAAATTTGAAACATAAACCCAATATGACGCCTTTTATGGTCTAATTATAATAAGCTCACGATGTAGTTCACCACTTGATGTTCATAATCAAAATAAGGCCCAATGTTAGCGTATTTCTTACTTGCCCAAGCCCAAAACTAGAGGTGGGTTCGGTTTAAATCTGCCGAAACTTAACCAAAATTTCGATTCGGTTTAATATTTTTAGGTTTTTTTTCGATTCAGTGTAATTTTGGTTTGGTTCGGTCTTTTCTTTGCTTTGATTCGGTATTCGGCTTGATGTTTTTTCGGTTTTTTAAGGTACCGTTTGGTATGTGGGATGGGACAGAACGCCTTTGTCCTAAGTTTGGTGTGTGAACGAATTTTGGTTAAATTTTCATTCCATCTCCCCCTAGAACGACTAGTTCCACCCTTGTGGAACAAAAAATTATAAAGACAAAAATGCCCCTTATCTTTTTCAATATTTACACCATCCAAATCATAAAACAAACCCAAAATCATCTTCTTTCCATAGAGTTGTGTGAATTCTGACAGCAAAACAAGATCTTGAAGGAAATAACCAGGTATGTCGATGTCGATCGCAGGATTTTCATAGAAGCAGTTTTTTGTTGTAGATCTGTTAAATAAATAGCACCTTCTGCATTTCGTTCCAAAAAATATCCAATTTTCCCTTTACTGGTTCTCTCTGATCTAATTCGGGCACTTTTCATTTGTGAATTAAAGGTAACTTTTCTCACTTAGTTTTACGTTATACCTCATATCCTTTGTTTGGTTGCTGAGAAAAGTCTGAAAAGTGAAAACCGTTTTAGTTTTGATTTCATTTTCTCATTTTACAACTTAGTTGAAGGTAATTTCTCACTTGTGGGAAATCTGGGAAATTAAAATGAAAACTGGGAAATAAAAAGAATTTTAGTTGAATGATGTGTTGCATGTGGTTTCTGGGTTCGGATGAACAAAAATCCTTGTGTCAAACTTAGCTTAAACTGAAAGCGAGTTATTATTTCGATTTACTATATTTTCCACCAACAAAATGGTGTAGTAGTTGGATTTACCTCTTTCTTTTCACCCTATGAAAATATATTAATTTTGGATGAACTTAGTTTTTATCGTCTCTCTAATTTATTTAAAACTTTGCATGTTACTGGAGATTAGTCAACTTCGTATTTTCAAGAACTCTGCAAAGATTACTGCTTATTTTGCAATGTATTCTGGTTGAAATGGTTGCAATTTGATTCTGTGACAAGGCTATGTTGTGGCTGCTTTGGTAGTGGAGGCAGTCTTTCTTACCAGATTTGTCGTAGCTGAAAACCGTGCTTTTTGCCTGAAACGATTTAATGGAACAAAGTTTAGGTCAAGAGTCTGTTCCTGGTTTTGGGTTACTTGACAAGTCTAGGGTTTTAGATGTAAGGCCTTTGAGGCGTCTTGTTCCGTTGTTCCCGTCAGCTTCTAATACTACTTCATTTTCAACTCCACAAGGTGCTGCTCCTTTCGTTTGTGTTTCTCCTGCTGGCCCTTTCCCAAGCAATAGTTACAATATGAATTCATACATCTCTGTCAAAATACGAATTTCAGCCAAGGATGCAAGGTAGCAAGTTGAGGACAACAACTCTTCACATCATTGATCCGTGAAGCTTCAACCATGTTGAAGCTAATCATGGTATTGTTATAAAAGATGACGGAACGGTTGGACTGAATGAAGCCCATTCCATCCATATCAGCTGCGAGGTTGAACACATGGTCAACATTCTTAGTAAATTATCCATGACCCTGAGGTTGGCAAAATGGACTTCATGATATAACATATCTTCAATCATGTGCTAGTGTAAAAAATATATCATAGATAAGCATATATATGTTCAAATACGAACAAGTTAAAAAAAAGAAAAAGGAGTTCTGTCCCGTCCCATGCATATACATTGTACCAAACAACAGACGGAACAAGGGTAAGTTAGTCATTTAATCTTTTGATTCCGTTCCGTCATGTACTTACCAAACGCAAAACGAAATCACCGTCTCGTTCCGTTCGGTTTCATTCCGTCCCGTTCCGTTTGCGTACAAAACGGTACCTAAACCCGCCCTACCCAAAACGATGTGGTTCTGACTCGCGTGAATGTGATAATTGGGACAATGTTAGCGCACTTCCCAATGCTCCCTCTTTTGTCTTCTTCCCCACTTGGCTTCGCGCTGATTCGTTTGAACCTGTAACCGACCACGGACGGCTTTTCCGAAACCTTAGTTCTTAAGTCTCGTATAAGCCTGAAACAAAAAGCCGAACAATCTTCTCGAACCAAGATATCATCCGACCGGAGAAAAGTTAAGCACAGCAGAAATGGATCTGAGAGAAAGCATCATCCACCAAAACGACTTCGCTCTGGGGCTGACGAAGCAGCTGCTTCAGACCGAAGGCAAGCAATCGTACCCAAAACGATGTGATTCTGAGTCGAAGCAGCTGCTTTAATTAGTTAGCTATTCCTTGTGCCAAAAAGAAAAGTGAAATCCGTATTCCTTGCTGTTGGTTAAGGGGTTCTTATGTGGAATACATTTTCATGGGCTTTATCAGTAGGGTTTCTAGCAACCGTGAGTTAGTATAATTCTAGGAACTTGAAACTTATATAAAACTGAGGCCCTTATGCACACTGCTAACACCACAATAGTAAGAAACGCATATGAAGTTTTACCGTGAGCAGATTTTATCCATTGGGCAAATATAAAAATTCATCATGTCGTCTTCTCCAGGTATGCAAGGATTACGTGTTTCGATTTGAAATCTTTATATGTGCATGGGGTGTTGGCTGGTCAATTTCTCATGCATAAGCTCAGGTTCTAAAGTATAATTTATACCCTGGAATTAGCAAATTAAACTGTTTTATTTATGCTTTGACTATAGACTATTGTCTGTTTGTCCGTCCTAAATCAATATTTTGTTATACATATGATAGTTTTTTTTTCTTCTCAATACTGTTACGTATGTGATCAATTCAAAAAGCACTACAATTTAGCTTGTCAAATGAAAAGTTTGATGTGGTAGGTGTTAAGTTCGAGTTATATAAACGATGAGTTTGATATCTAATTATTATAGTTGATTTATTGTGTGACTTAACCGATTTTGTAAACCATTAGGGTTTATTGTTTATAAAGAAGAAAAAAAAAGGTTGTTTTTGGGCTACTTAGTGAACTTGCTATGTCATCATGTTCATGTGCCATATTTTATTATTGCCTAATCACCTGTTCTTGTAACAGTCGTCTTGTTTATCCAGGGATGGACCCTGAATTTCAAAGTTGTCTTAGCTAAATTTACCTTACGTACAATACAAGATATAAAGGAGAGGAAGTTACTTTGTCACGGCTACAGGAAACTAATGTATTTGGGATAGGGTCTTCACCCATTACTGCTTCAATGCTTTTCTCGTCGATTGCATTTGGAACAATTGAATTGAAGGTTTCTCTATTAAGTTACTTTTCTTTATTTAGTTAAGTTACTTTCCAACCATTTGCGTTTCAAATCCTCTTCCTCCTCTTAGTCTAGTTTAAAGCAATGTCACGTGTAATAAAGAACAATATAAAACCCAATTAGTCAATATTTATGACATGTTTACTTCAAGTAAAGATACATAAACCGTTGGAGCAAGGGAATAAGCAAAATAAATCTGTTCAACTAGCCACCTAGTTTATATAATTCTTAATTTTTAGATATTAAACTATAAGCTTTCAGGCAGGAGTTGTGGACAAACCTAGACGGATTTCATTTGCATTAAAACAACAAAATTAAAAAAATCAGAATGATTTGAATTCTCATATACATGTCATTAACATTAAAATTTGAAACATAAACTCAATATGACGCTTTTTATGGTTTAATTGTAATAAGCCCACGATGTAGTTCACCACATGATATGCATAATCAAAATAAGGCCCAATGTTAACGTACTTCTTACTCGGTCAAGCCCAAAACGAAAGGTGTGTTCGGTTTCAATCTGTTCAGTTTTTTGTCAAAATTGAAACTAAACCAAAATATCGGTGCAGTTTAATATTTTTAGGTTTTTGTTCGATTCTGTTTAATTTTTCGGTTCTGTAAACCCACCATACCCAAAACTATGTGGTTCTGATGCGAATATGTGATGATTGGGCTAATGTTAGCGTACTTCCCAATGCTCCCTCTTTTGTCTTCTTCCCACTTGGCTTCGCGCTGATTCGTATGAACCTACGGATGGCTTTTCCGAAACCCTAGTCCTTAAGTCTCGTAAAGCCTGAAACAAAAAGCTGAACAATCTTCTCGCAACCAAATATCATCCGACCGGAGAAAAGTTAAGCACAGCCGAAATATTAACCATGTAAATGGCAAGTGGCATGATTTGATGTAGACCATGTTTTCTGTTGACCATTATATCAGAGATTGATTAGAGAAATATTGATCATTAGATGTGAGTTAGTTAGGAGGTAACTTAGTAGAAATTTCTAAATGTGACAGGAATACGTGTGGTATATCACGTATTTTTATATAAGTGGTGAAAAAGTCTATTTTTTGAGTTATTAACTTTTTAACACACATATCCCTTAATTCATATAGTAACACATGGTATACCATCTTGTGTGCCTATGATATTGAAAAATATGTGGTTACTTAGTTGTTAAGATTCTTTCTTTATATAAATAGGGAGTAGACTCACTTTCTAATGCAATGAACATTCTCTGTGTAGAAATACATACAAGATTACTCATTTGCTTCTCTCTCTGAACTCTCTCTACATTTTCCTGATTTCCGCTGCCATTGTCACGAAGAAATGGATCTGAGAGAAAGCATCATCAACCAAAACGACTACGTTCTGGAGCTGACGAAGCAGCTGCTTCAGACCGAAGGCAAGCAATCGAACCTCGTGTACTCGCCGCTGTCCATCCACGTGCTGTTGAGCCTGATCGCGGCCGGGTCAAAGGGTCCGACTCAGGACCAGCTGCTGTCTTTTCTCAAGTCAAAGTCCACCGACCACCTCAACTCCTTCGCCGCCGAGCTCGTCTCTGTGATCTTCTCCGATGGGTCCCCTAGGGGCGGCCCCCAGCTGTCGTTTGCGAATGGTGGTTGGGTGGACAGGCGTCTCCCTCTGAAGCCATCTTTCAAGCAGGTGGTGGAAACTTCTTACACGGCCGCTCTCGCTCAAGTCGATTTTCAGACCAATGTAAGCTCCCAAACCCTCTGTCTTGTCGTTTGGATTGTTTTTTTTCCGACGATGCTCTTGATCGAAGTCTTTTATCTTTTCGACGTGATTAGAGATGCTTGTTCCTTTGTTGAACCTAAATTGTAGGCCTGCTGATGCTCTTTTACTTGTAGCATTTCAACTAAAAATTTCTTTTCTCTAATCATTACTGTTTATGTTAAATTATTATTGCCAAGAACTAGATTAAGTTGCAGTAATCACAATCAAGTAAAAAGCACAAAACCCTTTTCATATAAAAGCATTTCAATTCACTAACCTGATGAACCGCCACATGAAGACGCCATGAATGCTGCAAACCGATCTCAGTGCACTGTAACTCTTCTCCTCTCCGTCAGATTATTTCAAGCTCTAACCAAGAATAGGGTTTAGTTCCGAAGAGAGCACTATTCTGTGAGAGCAGAGGTCACAATATATATATATATATATATATATTTAAAATATAGGCACATATATCTCCTTTTCATAACTCAATAAGGATTCCCTTTAATATCCTTATAGAAAACAACTTACGTTTCCTAATTCATATCAGTTTAATGTCAAAACAGAATCCTTCATAAACAAGAATTAGTATACAACTTCTCATAAGGCTTTCTAATACCAATTGGACTTAATCACTCGCTGTTAGAACGTCCAATCTCATGTTCATACTCTTACAGTTTGTGCTTGTTCCTTCTGCATAGCTTAGGTATCACAGAATCATATCGTAATTCATAGATTTTTGTTATAGTACGTTCATCACTAGGTCAATAGTACTGTAACATGCAGGCTGATATATTATTGTTTTCTAACTTGTCGTAACTGTTGTTGGTGCTCAAGGCTGCTCAAGTGGCCTTGGGAGTGAATTCATGGGCTGAAAAGGAGACGAGAGGCCTTATCAATGAGGTACTTCCTCCCGAGTCAGTTGACTGCTCAACCAAGCTCATCTTTGCAAATGCGTTATACTTCAAAGGAGCTTGGACTGAAAAGTTTGATGCATCACAAACGAAAGAGCATGACTTCCACCTTCTCGATGGAAGCACAGTTAAGGTGCCCTTCATGACCAGCAGGAAGAAGCAGTATGTAAGATCCTTCAATGGTTTCTCAGTCTTAGGGCTACATTACAAGCAAGGTGAAGACAAGCGATGTTTCTCCATGCACATCTTTCTTCCAGAGGCGAAAGACGGGCTGCCAGCTTTGGTTGAGAAACTTGGCTCTGAGTCCGGGTTTTTGGATCGCCATCTTCCCAAGCAAAAATTTGCAGTGGGTGATTTCAGGATTCCAAAGTTTAAGATTTCATTTGGATTTGAAGCTTCGAGTGTCCTTAAAGGTCTGGGCTTGGTGCTGCCATTCGGTGGTGGAGGAGGTTTGACTGAGATGGTGGACTCGCCTGAGGGTAAGAACTTACACGTTTCCTGCATATTCCATAAGTCGTTCATCGAAGTGAACGAAGAAGGCACGGAAGCCGCAGCTGCTTCCGCCGTTGTTAAAACTATGATGTGTCTGCCGAGGACGGTTGACTTTGTGGCTGATCGTCCATTCCTCTTCTTGGTCAAGGAAGAATCGACCGGAGCCGTGCTGTTCATCGGCCATGTACTCAATCCTCTTGCAGGCTGAACGCCTCCTATTTATATCATCTATTTAATAGATGGTATAAATAAGTGTTAAGTGTAGCAATCATGTATTAATAAACAAAAATGTTACTCTTACCATCTAGTGGTATCATCTCATAATAAAGATAAGACCCACATGTATTAACGGATCTTATCCTTATTAAAGAGATTATACAAATGATGGTACAATTAAATAGTAAGTGTAACATTACTCTAAAATAAATTTATGATCATCATGTTCATGTCGTCTTGTTTCTCTCATGTGGCTTTTGTTATTCGTTCTGCCTTGGCTACACGAAAGTGTCGGAAATGCTTTGGGATAGGCGTGTTACCCATTATTGTCATTTTTCTTCGGTTGTACTGGAATGGTTTGGACTAGACCTTTTTTTTGAAAATTAAGTGGTTGATTGTCTCAGTGAATGGCCATTCCTTATTCATTTGTGTTTTGGGTTCAAGTTCTCTTATTCTTCTTAGTCCAGTTAAAGTAATGTCGCTTGTAATAAAAAATAATTTATAAACTTAATTGATCGATATTTGTTACATGAGGTGGACAAGGCAAGAAACAAATGTTAGAGAGATTATGTTTTTAGATTTTATTTCGTAGACCAATTGGTGTGGCAGTTGATGATTAGTTTCTTTATTTTTTAAATCATTAAAGAAGAAAATCAACCATCAATCGCCACATTAAGTGATCTACAAAATATAGTTTAAGTAAATGATCCCCCTGTCATCTCCAGATTTTATTTATATCATCAAACACATAAAAAATAAAGGGTTACATGGTAAGTATGTCATTAAGGTCAAAAACTTTGAAACATAAATACAATTAGACACCTCTTAAGGTCCAATTGTAATAAGATCATTTAAAAATAAAGTCCAATTAGACCCGATAATTTCGTACATGATTCATTGATGCGACACTGAACGATACTAAAATAACAGGTTTCGTATTAACACGTTATTTAATCGGGTATAACAAGTCACTCGTTAATAATGAGTTATTAACAGATTTGTCCGTAAGGAAACTGTTTCAACCTTTAAGAAAAAGTTAGTGTTAATGTAGGGACCTTTTCGGCCCCTAGAGCAATGCAGGCCTAATAAGAGGCCCAACAAAGGCCCAAATAAAGAAGAAAAGTTCAAGTCTTAGTGCTAGGCATATTGTGCTAGGCTAAGTGCTAGGCTCAGTACTTGGCATATTGTGCTACGCAAAAGTGCTAGGCATGCAGTATCTATAAACCTTCATTAGAAATAACTAGGGAAGACCACACATCAGAATGCAAGAGTTGCAAAGGAAACGTAGAAACAGACTCAGACACAATGAAAGGTAACTTGGTACTTTTTCCTAAGGGACATGACTCACAAAAGGTTACATCAAAAGTACCATGAATTGGTACCAATTTATTTGAAATTAAAAACTTAATTATTATATTGGCAGGATGACATAGCCTAGCATGCCATTTTTGGATTGAACACCGTACTCCTACCAAGGCTGAAATTGAATACTTGATCTGTCCACTGCCACTAGGAAATGGGTACAACCCATTCTCACATCTTCCTCGGAAAAGCGTCTTCCGTGTCTTGAGGTCCTTAACAAGGAAAAAAAAATATGGAAATATTAGTAGATATCAATTGTTGTCTAAGGTAAACCTATGGGCATATATGATGTTCTAAGAGGCAGTGGGACATTGAAGGACATTATTCAAATCAAATGAACAAGTTTTAGTATGTAGTTGATTGGAACCAAGATCAGAAATAGTGATGCCAGAATCATTACCTACACGCCCAATAGTTTCATTACCATTGTATTCTTTGGGATTAACCAAAATTTGAAGTTCAGGAGTGACATGCGCATTAGCACCAGTGTCTAACAGCCAGGTACCATTGGATTGCTTGTTCAGAGTGATCAGCGAGGAGGACATGGTTGTGAGTCTTTTGGCAGGAATCTTACCTTCATAAGCAGCATTCATTCTTTGGTAGCAATCAAGGGCAGGATGACCTGGTTTGCCACATATTTGGCAAATGATACGCTCACCGGGACAAGGAGGTCTCTCACCATTAGCAGGTTGATTGCGCTGGTTGTTATTGTTGCGAAGATTGTATCCTCGTTGATTGGACAGAGAACCACGATTAAATGGAGATGTACCTCTTCCAATCCCACGAGAGCGTCCACCACCACGTCCTCGAGTAGCAACAAAGGCATTGACTGGTGCAGGTTCAGCTAAGGAAACATTCTGATCCGTCATTCTTCGCTCGGTAGTCAACAGAAGTGCCTCAAGGGTGGGATAGGTGATAGGGGTATCCCCAGCTTGAGCAACACTTATTGTCATTTCAAACGTAGGTCCTAGATTGTTCAGCATAATTTGCACGAGTTCATTATCATTCAAAGGTTGCCCCGCTAGGGCGAGGTTGTCAGCAATCGCATTCATGCGATCTAGGTAATCTGCACCAGAAAAGATCACCCTTTTTGGTCTGCAACAGCTCATTGCGCAGGAATAAAATTCTGCTATGAGAAGTGGAGGCAAACCTTTGCTCCAAGGCTTCCCAAGTGGCACGCGCAATCCTCTTGCTTGCCACAGTAGACAAAACAGAAGCAGTCAAAGATCCATTTATCCAACTGAGAATCATTTGATCTTGTTGGATCCACACAATGTACGTAGGATCCACAATGGTAACACCAGGCAGGTTTTTGGGAGGGCATACCAAAGTGCCATCCAGGTACCCCATCAGATCTCTACTTTTGAGAATTGGGAAAATTTGAAACAACCACAGTGGGTAGTGTCAAGTTTGATATTGACAATAGTGGAAAACAGATGGAAGAGAGTGGTGGTAGGTGGGTTGGAGGAGGTGGAGTTGGAAGAGTTGACATTGTTTTCAGCCATTGAAGCGTGGAAAAAAAACAAGGATCTAGTCGTTAGACAGTAAGGCTCTGATACCATGTAAGAACTTTAGCACGCTCATGATTCACTTCAATTGCATACCCTGTTAATGATGGGATACATGTATTTATATTAACTTGAGGATTGCAGGAAGGGTTTGAAAACCAGAGATACATGGCGGTTTCAAATATACAATCAGATAGCAAAAGACTGCATGCGCATCTTAACTTACAACAAACATTTGAAAACAAAATCCTATAAACTAGGAACAACTAAAGGATAAGAGTTTGAACTGATGAAGACTCCTCAAGTCGCGGGAATCACGCTGTGGGCTTGACTTCGTCTAACAGTATTTACCCGAATGTTGTACGGGCGACCATCACGTGGGGGCACGTTGACTAAGACAATATTAGACTAGATATTTATTGAGTTACTAGGAGGAAGTCACTTATCTTCTCTTGGGGACGTATTTGAAAGGTGGTTTTGTATTTAAATAGAAAAGTGTGTATAGAGAAAAGGAGGACTGAGGGAAGGAAAAACCCTACGAGCTCTTTGGCTTCTCCTTTTTTTTTTTTTTTTTTTTTCCACAACCTTTTGGCTTCTCCTTAGCTAAGGAGTCTTGAGCCATTTTTTATGTAACAGTTCTAATCTCAGCAAGATATATATAAATTACAGTGGACTTAGTCATGTTCATGGATGAACCTAGGATTGTTTATGGTATTTTCTGTGTTAGCCTTACAATTTGTGAACGTGGTCACATCTTAGTCTCGACTTCGCTGTAGCACGATATTGTCCGCTTTGGGCCCCAACCACACCCTCATGGTTTTGTTTCTAGGAATTCACGCGAGAACTTCCCAGTAGATCATCCATCCTAGGAATGCTCTCGCCCGAACTCGCTTAACTTCTGAGTTTCGATGGAACCCGAAGCCAGTGAGTTCCCAAAAGGCGTTGTGCTATATGTAGGTGAGCATGTACATATAAGGCACATCATCCTCTCTCTATTGGTTGGTGTGGGATGTTACAAGCGTCCACCCAAATTTGTCTGAGTTTAACTTTAACCTGCAAATTTTGAGCGGTAACAGTTAGTTTGGTAAATTTTAACTACCTAACAAACCTTACTACAATACCTCTAAGATTAAGGGAGATTAAATCCTTACAGTTGGTCAAGGGCTGTCAACGGTCAGCGTCGGTGAACAACAATCAATGATCAAGGGTGGTCAACTTTGACGGCTTGTTATGAAAATTTTATTGTATTTTTCTACAAAATACTAAAACACATTAAAAATTTAAAGAATCAGAATGATTTCGATTCTTATTACTGGTAAGTAAATACATCATTAACGTCAAACTTAGAAAGATGAACCCAATTAAACACCTTTTACAATTGTACTAAGCCCACAATGTAATTCACAACATCATCAATGTAAGGCCCAATGTAACATCTTACGAGCGTATGCCCAAAACGAGATCGTCATGACTCACGCGAATCCCACTGCACCCTCTGTTGTCTTCTTCCCCACTTGGCATCGCCTTGATTCGCTTGAACCTGTAAATGACGACGACTTCCGAAACCTTTGTCCTTACATCAGAAATGGAACTGAGAGAAAGCATCATCAACCACAACGACTTCGCTCTGGGGCTGACGAAGCAGCTGCTTCAGACCCAAGGCAAGCAATCGAACCTCGTGTACTTGCCGCTGTCCATCCACGTGGTGCTGAGCTTGATCTCGGCCGGGTCAAAGGGTCCGACCCAGGACCAGCTGCTCTCGTTCCTGAAGTCAAAGTCCGCCGACGACCTCAATTCCTTCGCCGCCGAACTCGTCTCCTTGATCCTCTCCGATGGGTCCACAAGCGGCGGCCCCCAGCTGTCGTTTGCGAATGGGGTTTTCGCCACTGCTTGTGAAAGCCTTGAACTTAAAAGTCTACATCTTTTTTGTATTTCAATTAATAATTTTCGCAGATATAGACGTAGTCAAGTTCCAATCCCGTTTTTCGTAGTTTAGATTAGTAATGTGGCAGATTATAAAAGAGAAACTATGCGTTCATCGTAATTAACAAATACCAATATGCAACTACTATGGTTGTTTCTTATGAAGATCTTGTCGCAAGTTTTCTGTACATCACTGTTTGTGGTGATACTTGATTCCGTGGAAAGAGTCAAAAACTCAAAACACCCTTTGGGATCGCACATTTTCTGGTCTATCATGTTCATATCTCGGTTTTAAATCATCTTCATTGTATGATTATCGCAATGTGATTGATTATTGAAACTTTTGAAAAGGGTAAGTTTCTATTTGTTTCGAATTGGCGGGATAGAAAACAGCATCATATTCGTTACTGCACAAGACAATCTATTAATTGCACTTTGTGTGTATGTATGCGTGTGTTCGCTAGTTGAACTCCATCTAGTAGACTCCTTGTCTCACTCACCCCCTTGGTTAGTTTTTTGATCGGATTACTATTACATAGGTACCGTGGTAGGACGATTGTTTTTACTTTTGTTCTTCTTTTTCATTTCTTAGTGTAGTAGTTATTCTTCGCTAGGTTTTTAATATTTGAAGTAATAAGTATGCATTATTTTCTGATGTGACGTAACTGTTGTTGGTGCTCAAGGCTGCTCAAGTGGCCTCAGGAGTAAATTCGTGGGCTGAAAAGGAGACGAGAGGCCTTATAAAGGAGGTGCTTCCTCCCGGGTCAGTTGACAGCTCAACCAGGCTCATCTTTGCAAATGCATTATAGTTCAAAGGAGCTTGGACTGAAAAGTTTGATGCATCACAAACTAAAGAGCATGACTTCCACCTTCTCGATGGGAGCACAGTTAAGGTGCCATCCATGACCAGCAGGAAGAAACAGTATGTAAGTTCCTTCAATGGTTTCTCAGTCTTAGGGCTTCATTACAAGCAAGGTGAAGACAAGCGGTGTTTCTCCATGCACATCTTTCTCCCCGAGGCGAAAGATGGGCTCCCAGCTTTGGTTCAGAAACTTGGTTCTGAGTCCGGGTTTTTGGATCGCCATCTTCCCAACCAAAAATCTGCAGTGGGTGATTTCAGAATTCCAAAGTTTAAGATCTCATTTGGGTTTGAAGCTTCCAATGTCCTTAAAGGTCTTGGACTGGTGCTGCCTTTCGGTGGTGAAGGAGGTTTGAAAGAGATGGTGGACTCGCCCGAGGGTAAGAACTTGTACGTTTCCAGCATATTCCATAAGTCGTTCATCGAAGTGAACGAAGAAGGCACAGAAGCTGCAGCTGCGACTGCCGGGGTTATTAGGCTTTTGCGGCTGGAAGTGCCAAGGACGGTTGACTTTGTGTCTGATCGTCCATTTCTCTTCTTGATCAAGGAAGAATTGACCGGAACTGTGCTTTTCATCGGGCACGTACTCAATCCTCTTGCAGGCTGAGCGTTGTTATTCCCTGTAAAAGGCAAATGTATACGTAGAACTACGCGAGATTATATATAAAATGTATGATCATCTCTATTAAAATAAATGTAAGATCATCATGTTCACGTCGTCTTGTTTATATATATATAAATGTATGATCATCTGTATTAAAATAAATATATGGTCTTCATGTTCATGTCGTCTTGTTTCTCTCGTATGGCTTTTGTTGTTCGTTCTGCCATGGCTATACCTACCCGAAACTGTTGGAAATGCTTTGGGATAGGCTTTTTTTACCCATTAATGCTGGAAATGTT